>NC_133807.1:19020992-19285992 GCF_043250625.1 Sebastes fasciatus
ATTGACATTTGTATATTTATTACATGAGTAATTACAAAGTAATGAAACAGACACTTTGCTATTTACTGGCTCGCTGGCAATTCTTCTGCCTTTTCCCTCACCGAGGGTGAGGTATTGCCGTTTCTTTCCGGCTCTGCGGGCGAGCGTGCATGCAGAACGGCACCCCTCGTTCTCTCGTGGAGGGAGACGGGTGTCGGTCGGCATGTGTGCCGCAGAGCCGGTTGAAGATCTGCAAAGTTTCACTTTGGGGGCATTACGTGACCAAGCATTATCAATCCACTGGACTAGAGCGGCTTCATTCGTTTTTTATTCCGTCATGATATCACACAGCACAGGTATCCAGCCGGAAAGCAGGCGGTCTGTGAGGCAAAGTATCAACGGAGTAAAGTAAAAAATAGTTGTCAACTAATCGATTAATCTTTGCAGCTCTATTTTACATAGATGTTGTGTTCATATGTGCTGTAAGTGGGGAAAACCCTAAGCCTACCAGTCAGCCCATAACTTGTGTTACTGTATTTATTATTAGCAGAACTTAGGCTAATAGTGTAATTGTGAGATTAGAATAAATGTTGAATGTTTTTCATCTCCACAGTTGGCTCAGGGACAAGATGGAAGTTTCCGGCGGTTTGCGGTGTTGGAGTTTGCTTCGGCTGAGATGTCCGAGGAGGCACAGCGGCTCGCTGACGGCAGGCTGCTGGGCGGGACACACATCAGGGTGTCCTTCTGTGCCCCCGGCCCTCCTGGAAGAAGCATGTTGGCTGCTCTGATTGCTGCCCAAACCATGGTAATGACGTCAGACTGATATACTGCATTCACTGGGGGTGTAACGATACATGGATGGATATATCGATTCAATGATCCAATATCATTGATGAAAAGTGCAAACACCGATACATATTGTCATCTTCACCATACGCCTTTATTTTGAAATTCTTAACTGATTTAAAAAAAAAAAAAAAAATTTGCTCTTAAACATGAGAATTGTTTCACTTTATAGTGAACAACAGGAGGTTTATTTTTATTAAAAAGATTTTTTCATTTTAATTTAATTTAAAAGTCTGGAAGAGCCCAGTAATAAAATTGTCAAATCATGATTTAGTTGCTTTTTGTGAGTTGATATAAATGAAACTGACGATTGGATCTAAATCGTATCGTGGCAGACTTTGTGACATCAGCAAATATGGTATCGTTGTCCAAAGCATCTATGTAACATCATATCATGATGAAACTTGTGATTATTAAGTATTCACATGTGCAAAGCTACTATTCAGTTTGCCATTGCTCTTGTGCTAATTGCCTGACTTGTGGCGTCTCCCTTCAAGGCTGTGAATCGGGGTAAAGGTCTCCTCCCTGACCCCACAGCCATGCAGATACTTACAGGCCTCAACAACCCCGCCACCCTCAAGATGCTGCTCAACCCACTGTCACAGGGACCCAAACAAGGTGAGGACTAGCTCTTAATCAATGCCTTCAATTGAGGGTTTGTTCTGGTACTGCGGGTCCTGATGTCCTCTTTGTGTGCAGGCCTCCTCGGGGCCGCCCCCACGATGCCCCTGCTGGCCAACCACGCCCTCTCCGCCGCCCTGCTCCAGCTGCTCCTCCAGAACCAGGCCAAGGCCCAGCAGGTGCTGTTACCTCTCTGCCTTTTCTCTTACGTGTGCTTCCTTTGCGGCTCCGCCTGTTTTTAAATCATCCTCTCCTACTCATTCACCCTTTTTTTCCCCCCTCTACTCTCTGCTGTTTCCCTCTTCACCATTAGCACGCCTTTCTGGGGAATCATCTTCTGTGGGCTCAGGTGCTGCACAATAAAGAAACCCCTCTAGTGCCTTGTGTGAGTGATAATGGTGTTTGTGTTAATGGTGGTGAAGCTAGATGGTTCCTGGTCTTTTATGTGATTGGTGATAAAAAAAAAACTCAACGCCTGGGTGGGTAAGCTCTCGCTAGGAGACTTGTTTTTGTGTGGGGTGTACTTTTGAGTGGTGCTGAGTGATGTGGTAGGTGTACTTCATTGTGCACATAAAGTGTAAATACCCTCTCTGCAAGGACATAATTTCATAAGTGGTGAGTAAGCCTTGGTGCTCGTGCAGTGCAGCAGTTTTTCACCGCTCGAGTGACGCCATGTGACCCTCTCCTGACTCTGAACTCTGCTCTGTCCTCTGGCCTGCAGGCAGGACTCATCGGGGAGAATCCTCTGGCCGCTCTGCCCGTCCAGCAGGGAGTCCATCTGCTCGGAGACCTGCCCCAAGGTTTGGCATCCGCCGACTCCAGCCGTCGCTCCTTGAGCCACAAACTGCATGTTTTTGCTTTGCCTATGATGCTAAACATCTGTGGCCTCTTTGCCTGTTGATCATGGTTTCTCCTCTTCACGTTGGTCATGATAAGTCTTAATGTTGTGTAGGGAATTCACTGTGGGGACATTTTACAATTTGCAACAACACTGGTGTTACCGATTGCAATTCAGACGGGTTCAAAAAAATATTTGTCTCTCTCAGTTGACTATCGTTCATATTTTTTCTGAAATTCCATGGTGGTCCGGTGGAAGGGGAGGGACTTCGCCTCTCTATAACATTGGGTTTAAATCAAAAATATTACCAAATAGGCCATTTTGCTTTTTGCTTTCACAACAAATCCTCCGCCATCGTCTTGTCTGTCAACTCTCTCTCGCCCCCTGTGTGAAATCTGACTCCTGCTACTGTGAGATGAGACTCCGTACGGAGCAGCCACATTCAGTTTGTAGCATCAGTTGTCCGACTATGTATTGATAGCACGGCGCTATTACACAACAATAAAAAATGGGTTTTATTTCTATAAAAAAATTGTGGCAAGTAATGTGTAACACCGCCTACCGCAGCAAGCCTAATGTTGCGTTGTAGAATGCCATTTACGTGATTAGAAAAAACATATTTGATGCAACTCTGACTCAGATTTTGTGTGAAAAACATGAAAGTGAGGTATTCAAATGGATCTAAAGTTTACAATCATGCCTCTATCTAATTCCCCTAGGTGGTGTAGTCCCAGGTCTTGGTCTTCAGACGGATCCCCTGGCCCCCCTAAAGCAAATGCCACATGGTAGAGCTCTGGCAAGGGAGCAGGAGTCTCCCACAGCAGCGTGCAACTTCCCCCAGACTTCCTCTCCCACCCTGCAGGGCCTCTCCATGCCCCTGATGGGCGGCATGCTGGGGGCAGATGGCCTCACAGCACAAGGGGTGAGGTCCCACGTAATTTCCATAATGTTTTCTGCCTTTTTGTATTCTAGTCCATCTTTCTACCCAAGTGTAAATAGTAAAAAAATGAATCACCTTTTCCCTCCTGTCAGATATCCATCCTAGGAGATCCCCCCAAAGATATGAACCATCCCCAGAGTGCCTTCCTCTCTGTCAACAGTGTTTTTCCCTCAGGTGAGATGCGTTTGATTTTTCCTACTTGGCAGTCTGTTTTTGTTTGCTGCATCAACTCAAGTAAATATATTCCAGCCAGTGGCCAACCTCCGTGTCTGAAAATTGAAGCCAATGCTGAAGTGCCTTAAACTTGCATTCTCTCTGATAGCCAGCAGGGGGCGACTCCTCTGGTTGCAAAAAGAAGTCTGATTGTATAGAAGTCTATGAGAAAATGAGCCTACTTCTCACTTTTATTACCTCAGTAAACATTGTAAACATGAGTTTATGGTCTCAATCACTAGTTTCAAGTCTTCTTCAATACAGCATGATGTTCATTTAGTACATTATGGTCCCATTTAGAGTCAAATAGACATAAAGCAGGTGATGCTTTAGGGCGTGGCTAACTTGAGATTGACATGTCGCTACCACAACGTTGTCTGGTCTGGGAGTTGTCCGTGTTTTCATCTTTGAACTTGAACCCTTTCACAGTGCGTTTTCAGTTTCAACTTGTTATATACAGTCTGTCTGCCCCCCTCTACTCCAGGAGGAAGCTGCAGACCTCACCCCTATAGGAAGAGGCCTACTCTAAGCAATGTGTCCAACCAGCACATCCACCAGAGCATCCAGCCAAATTACAACCTGCGCTACCAGGACTCCTACAGCCCAGAATATCCTCCTCTACACCAGGTAACCAGCAGGTTTCCACTGCTTTGTCCATGGAAAGACTCCACATTGTTTGTTACATAAATAGGGTGGCTTTACTAGATGTCACGGTGACCTGATGAATTTACAGTGTAGTGCCTGGGTGGCTGCTGATAGCTGCTCATTCAGTAGTCTATATGATGTGATCTGGTTTGATGCCCATCTGGTGTTTTCTCCTCAGGATCCTCTGGCCCACTTGTATGAACAGCAGGAGAACCTGGATGCTGGAGCCTTGGCAGGATTCGGCCAGCAGGTAGTGTTTAGTCAGCTGTCTCAAGACTGTGTGAGCCTATTTTTTATTAGATTAGACCCACCCCATACCTCGCGGTGCTAAATTATTAAAGACCGTAGTATTGATGAGCTCTGACCTTATCGGTACTTTATGTTTTAATGTAATTTATTATCACGGTGCAGCATCGCCTCTGCTCTCTGTGTCGGCGCTGAGCTCCTCCAACTACACACAGAGCCAAGTCATTTCAAGAGTTGACGACAAATGCTTGTTACTGTAAGTGCCTTCGAGTAAATAGCCAAGACTTTATCAATACAAATGTTCAACAAGCATAAACATGATGTAAACATCTAGAAAAGCAACATTTCAATCCGCTCGGTCTCTCATTCACCGGAGCGACGCCGTCACCACATGCAAGTATTCCCAAGGGCCTATTTTTCAGGGTACGACGGCTGCACCATCGAGACGCTGCAGTGCGCACTGCATGTCGTGTGACGAGAAACAACCAATCGCAGCCGGCAGATATCTTTTCTTCTGTAAATATCAGTCTCTCAAATATCGTGGTCTGTCCCACGGACTATTTTACACAACATCCGCTTGAAAGGTCAGCCAAACTGGCTCTAGCAGTAATGATACTGTGCGGGATTGACGGTGCTGTAAATCCATTTATCTTTGTTTAGTCAGTGAGGCTTGCCGCTAAATTACCGCAACGTCATCATCATCGTCATTAGAGCAGTAGATCTAGAATAAAAATCCAATGTGGATCTTTAAGTAATAAGTTTGAGACTTCCTGCCCGATAGTAACCCAGTTTGTCTCCGCAGCTCTCTCATCACCCCGACTACAGTGAGTGTTTTCCTCACTACAGTTTCCCTCCCAGTGAACCCATGTCCTCATACTTCAGCTCAGGGCCGGAGGCCTCCAGTGACGAGAACCTCCCTACCCCCCATCTCAACAGGGTAAGCCTAAAGATTTGGACTTTCTTTTTTCTTTTTTTTTAAATAACCTTTGGTTTGGTTTCAAACTATGAGGTTACAGTAGATTAGGCTCTAAGAATAAACCCGTGTTCAATAATTAATGTTGTGCTGTGAGTGCAGTAGAAGAATTTGAGGTCACTGACGGTTGTTTGTTTGTCCTCAGGCTGTGGGAATGCCTCCTGTGAGCCACACCACCAGCTACCCCCAAGGCCTGGGAAATGCTGCCAAGGTAATCTAGACACTTTTTTGTCTTTGCCATTTAGATTTTTGAGTCTTAACTTTTTGTATAACTTTTTTACTAGGGCTGTCAGTTGACTCAAATATTTAATCTCATGATTGTCCATAGTTAATCGCAATTAATTGCATGTTTTTTATTAGTTCAAAATGTACCTTAAAGGGAGATTTGTCAAGTATTTAATACTCTTATCAACATGGGAGTGGGCAAATATGCTTGCTTTATGCAAAGGTATGTATATAGTTATTAATGGAAACCAAATAACAACACAAAACAATGACCTTAAAATGAATCTGCATTAACACGGTATTATTGTGTTAACTTTGACAGCCCTATTTTTTTCATTTTAGACCAAGCTTCTCTTTATTGATTTATTTTAAAAAAAAAATTTTTACCAATTCTCGTAGACTCCCATTGGTAGCCACAAGCGTGTGTCCTCCCGGCTGATCCCGTCTCCGGAGCCGAGCCCCGAGGGCGGCTACGTGGGCCAGCACTCCCAGGGCCTCGGTGGCCATTACGCAGACTCCTACCTGAAGCGAAAGCGTATTTTCTAACTGCAGCTGGACGCTTCTCGCTGTAGGAGTAGCTATTCAACAGCCAGGACACAATGGCATCTCCTCTGGTCTCTTCCAATGAACTGTATGGATTTGTGTGCTCCTGGTAGTGACCCCTGGAGGGCACCATCGGGGAGCGCAGCCTGTTGCTATCTGGACAGTTAGTCACTTCTTGGGAATTCTTGGTGCTTGTATTTTTTTTCTGTTGTGTGTGTGTGTGTATATATGATTTTAGTGTGTTGGTAAATTAAGTTTTTACTTTTTTTTTTTTTTTTTTAATTTGATTTTAATTTCCTGTTGAAAAACTTGTACAGTGAGAAAAAATGGTTATTTTGCAAAAATGAAGCATTTTTTAAAAAATTATTATTCCTGTGTTGAGTGGTGTATCAGCAGATAGTTTGGCCAGTTTTCAATGGTAGCTGCTTTATATTATGTTTGACATCCCACTGAAGTGATGCTGTCCACAAATTCAAGCAAAGGGACTTGCATAGTATTAAAAACAAGCTTTACTTCAAAGGCTATACTTTTTTAAATAGCCTTCCTGATTCAATGTAAAAAGTTCGCTGTTTTGGTGTTTTTGTTTCCCCTCCTTCCACTGGGTTCTATATTTTGCTCTTATTTCTGGATTCAGGCCTCCTCATTGGTTAACATGCAGCTTTCCATCCACCAATGACAGCTGCGTGTACCTGCCTGTGTATTACGACGGTGAAGCTTTTTTACCGTTCGGGCATATTTTCTTAACTTTTCCACGTGGTTTGTCTTTTGATCCACACCCTCCAACTTGTCTGTTCTCTACACCGGTTGGTTGAGTGATGCACTTGGAGGTCACGATCCTAATCTGTTCTCACCTCGTCGATAAGACGCCATTTTCAAGTCTCCTCTCACTCACATGTCCAGGAGTTGAGTATTTTCTGTGTGTTTTATGTGAGTTCTGTTTTGCTAAGTTTAAATTTTGAATGTGTTAAAGCCCCAACACCACACCTGGATGGCTGAGTTGGGTAGGTGGGTGGGGCGAGTCTGGCAGGTGATTGGTCGGTGACATGATTGTCCTTGTTTTTCTTCTTTTTTTTTTCTTTTTATCTGGTTGACAGTTTGATTGTGAAAACCCATTACCTCTGACTTCTGCTAGGAAATGCAGCTACACTTGAGCCTTAACAGTGTTTTCTGTGACATCATCCTGCCCTGTGTTGGCTTCCACCTACATTTACCATTTCTGTGTTTATTTGCTGTGTAAATAGTTAAGCTTGATCATAGTCCAACACTTTGTTTTCTTTAATCATACCTGCCTCTGGTCTGGTTGGTGTTTTGAATGAATTATTTGCTGCTCAGTGTTTTTGTTGTTTTGCCTGTATGCTTGGACAGCTGATGTGGTGCCGCAGCAGACCGCTCATGTTGTGTATGGACCAAGAGATGCAGCCGTACTGTATGATGGATTTATTCATTTTCAACTGCCATCTTCTCATCTGTACCGCCATGGTTGTCTCTGTATGTGTGTGTGATGTGAGCAAGTAAATGTTATTTAAACTCATGTGGTTGTCAAATCGTCATTTTAAAAAACTTCCAGCTTTAGATTTCTGATATCTGTGTTTGACATTTTTGGGTTCATCTTTCTGTGTTTTACCCAAAACGGTTAACCTGTTTCTTGGGGAATGCCCCTTGTGTTAGGTTCAACACTTTACAAGAGTTCATCATTTGTGCCTAAAGCACATCTGCTTAATTTGGGACTGGTTCCCAAATTAATTTTAGAGCCAAGCTGAGTGACCATTAACAGATTTGCATACTTTGATTTAAATTTCTGCCTTGAAACCCAGAAGGCAAAAAGAGATGCCTCTGATTATTTTTCTGTTGAATGTAAAAACTTATCAAAGACTTAAAGGTGCTATATTCAGAGCATTAATATAACCAACTATTTGCTATGTAAAGATATAGAGGAGTAATGTCTACCTGAGCAGCTCCTGTTATCATATGAAACTAGAAAACCTAAGGAATCAGTTGGTATCAACCATGTCATACTAGCTTATCGGGAAGGAGGCTAAATAACGCTTCAAATTTGCGCTAACTTTTGGCGAGGAAAAACTGGCATGGCCATTTTCGAAGTGATCCGTTGACCTCTGACCTCCAGATATGTGAATGAAAATGGGTACCCACGAATCTCCCCTTTACAGACATGCCCACTTTATGATTATCAAATGCAGTCATAGTCAAGTCAGCACACTGACACACTGACAGCTGTTGTTGCCTGTTGGGCAGTTTGCCATGTTATGATTTGAGCATATTTTTTATGCTAAATGTAATATCTGAGGGTTTCTGGATAATATGTGTCATTGTTTTATGTTAACTGATTTCCATTTGCATAAAGCGAGCATATTTGCCCACTCCGATGTTAAGAGTATTGAATACTTGACAAATCTCCCTTTTAAGGTACATTTTGAACAGATAAATGTGGGATTATTGTGCGAATAATAGCAATTAACTATGGACAATCATGCGATTAAGTGCAAGTAAATATCTTAATCGATTGACAGCCTTAGTTAAAATCTCTTAAACTTGTGTTAACCACAGACCTTATTTCAGGCATCTAACTAAAAACCAACAATTGTCATTGGTTTGTGTTAATTGATTTTCAATAATAATCTTTTTATCATCTTTCAGTATGGAATACTTTGAGTCAAACCTTTCCTGCTCGCATGAAAGTGACAAAAACATTTTGACTGCTACAACCCTAAATTGTAATGCACTACAAATGTTATACCAACTGTTTTAATGTGCTTTTGAGCGACATGAAGAGGGACACCATAGTGATCATATCACATTTTAGCCTGATTATAAAAGTAATGAACCAGAGCTGATGTGCCTCTTCTCAATCAGCAATGACTGCATGCACAGCCAGCTGATGTTTTGCTTTATTGGACTGGCAACCGACCATAAAACTAATGTTTCTGCACACTTGCAGACGGGTCTTAAAGGAACAGGTGGCGGCAGAAAGAAAGCATGAAGTAAACCAAAGGGAGGATGCATCAAAACTGCTTGTAAACGGCAAGGTCTCTTCTTTTGTTGCCCAATTTGGATTAAGCTGGAGGCTTATAGCTTCGCCAACAGCTGTATTAGTGTTTCATGATGCACATGACTATTAATTAATAACTAGGGTTGTGAATCGATTATGTAATCGTGATTAATTGCACAGTTATCTGTTCAAAATCTACCTTAAAGGCAGATTTGTCAAGTATTTAATATTCTTATCAACAAAGGAGTGGGCTAGTATGCTTGCTTTATGCAAAAGTATGTATATATTTATTATTGGAAATCAGTTAACAACAAAAAAACAATAACAAATATTGTCCAGAAACCCTCACAGGTACTGCATTTAGCATAAAAAATATGTTCAAATCATAACATGGCAAACTCAAACCCAATATGCAACAGCAGCTGTCAGTGTGTCAGTGTGCTGACTTGACTATGACTTGCCCCAAACTGCATGTGATTATCATAAAGTAGACATGTTTGTAAAGGGGAGACTCGTGGGTACCCATAGAACCCATTTTCATTCACATATCTTGAGGTCAGAGGTCAAGGGACCCCTTTGAAAATGGTCATAACAGTTTTTCCTCGCCAAAAGTTAGCGTAAGTTTGGAGCTCAAGCTCATATGACATTGTTGGTACCAATGGATTCCTTAGGTTTTTCTAGTTTCATATGATGCCAGTATACCTGTAGCTACCAGTAGCTTTAAAGCAGCCCTATTAATAACCTAATAGCCTTTGACTTTTCCTGTGTACTTCAGTTACAACATGTTATCAGGTTGACTCTAGTATCAGAGCCGAATTGCTGTGAATAAACCTGTATGAATGTTAAACAAGTTATTACTGAGAGGATGATTTGTGCTCTCTGAATGAGTAATTTAACAACAACAATCTCAGTCAGTTATCAGCTATGAAGGCTGATAACCGGCTGCTCAAGAAATAAAAACAACCCGAGGAATGTGTCGAACTGAGAAGTAAATGGAAATACATTTCCCTTCTGATAAGATGTTTATAGAGAATGATGACATACAGATTTAATTAAAAAATCAAACTAAAGAATGAGCTGAAATTCCAGTTATATTGTTCAAGGTCCAGTATTTCCTATTGAGCAGACCCTTGAGGTAATTGCAGGTCAATTTAAGCTTGAAGTCGTCTGTGCCCTTTGCGTTACCGTCCCTCACCCTTCAGACTGAGGTCCCGCGGGGCAAGAGGCGGTGAGGAGAGCTCCTCTTCCTCTCAGCAGCCATCACGGTGAAAGGTTTTAATTAACTGTTGTTCTTGTGGACCCGCCGAGCCTGGAGCTGATGGAGCTTTCCCCCTGATGGCCTCAACTCGTAAAACTCCTTTTTTAAACACAGATATTGTTTGTGACATTTCAAGAAATACGTCTAAATTCTCCTGTTTCTTATCATCAATCTGTAAAGGGACAATGGAAATGAGAACACTGTGAAGAAATGATGAGGTTGTTTTTCAGACCTGCTGGCATTATATTAATGGCTTTCTCCCAGCCGCTGGGGTTATTTCTGTAATATCTGTCTGTGATGCTTCAGGCACCCTTGAATTATGTTCTCATACCTGCAGCCAGTCTACCCAGAGTTCTCAGAGGGATCCACCGAGGCTCGGTGGACGCTGTGTGTCAGACACATTTAGATTTCTGCCTTTCATATTTCCACCCACACAGTCACCCTGCACAGTAGCTGGCGAACGCTGCTAAAACCTGCAGATTCTCCCAAATGCAGAGAGGAAGGAGGAAGATCACTGCGGCAGCGTTTCATCACCAATTACAAAACACACAAATGAAGGGAAAAGTTATATTTCTCGTGCCTTTGTGTGTAACTGCTCCCTCTCACTTTATTGTCCGTGTGTGTTGAATAGGAATGGGTGTATTTAAATATTCACTGTCATGTAAAACACACACTAAATTCACATGGTTTATTACGGCTTTATTTCAGTATACGAGCAACAAAGAGTAACCAAATAGGGTATGTCACCGGAGCTGTTTATAGCAGGATTAGTCATAGAAAACAGCCCACTCCCCCCTGTGATGAACAGTCTATAAAATACAACATCTTGATGGACCAGGAGAAAGCTACAAGTCTGAAGAGGCTCGCTGCTCCTGCTTTTACACCCAAACAAGATTATATTATAGTAGGGATTTAAATTACAACCCTGATCCCCCTGAAATAAGCTTGGGTATTGTTACACTCTTCATTTTCATCTGTTCCAGTCAATCCTCTGTGTAATTGTATATCACTGTGTACTGAGGCACTACAAAATAAGATAAGCAATGTTTCCCAGCACGGCGTTATTGTTCTGATGCACAGAAACAACACCTGGTTTCTGAAATGAAGAGAAAAACAAGCACACAGTCAGGCTCAGTTTTGGGCTTGTCTTGGAGAAACTGACTGTAGCAGTGAGATGAACCTGGTTTTGCAGGAGAGTTTCATTTAAAGCAAAGCACTATCGAGGTGATAAAGAGTCTTGAAATCTTTCCACCACACAGCCAAAAAAACTAATCTCTTCAAGAAGCATCTCTTGTCCTCCTCTCCTCTGTTGAATCATATCTCCTGTCCCATATCGTCCTCCTTAACATTAAACACTTTTATCTAGAAGCGCAGCTCCCATTCCTCTTATTTCCTTTGCTGCCACTTGTTTTTTACACGATCACTACAGAAATACGAGATATTTTATAATATACAGTGTATTATATTCTTTATCGCTGACCAGGGCTTTCTCTATTTTTCTCTCTAAGAAGTTTATTTTTCGTGGAACTCTTTGTATATGGCTTGAAGTATGGAGACACAGGAGTGCCATAAAAAAAGAATAAATCTGTAAAAGAAATATAAAGAGGAATAAATAAAAGAAAAAATAAATAAATGTGAAAATGTAAAGACAAATAATAAAATATAAACAAATAATTCTAAGCATTTATTTATGTGTATATTTATTTATGTATTTATGTAAAATAGAGTATTTCATATGCAAAAATTTAATAAATAAATAAATTATGTATATATATATATACTGTATATAAAATGAACAAATACATCTGAAAATAAATGGAAATGCTTATAAATATTTTTAAATTTTTTAATATTTTGTTATCTGTATATCTTTCCACATATATTTGTTATTTTATTTATTTGTCTTTATATTTTATACATTTATTTATGTACTTATTTATTCTTTTATATACTCCTCTTTATATTTCCACATTTATTTTCTTATTATTTTAGAGATTTATTCTTTTTTATGGCACTTATTTTATGGAATAAATCTGTAAAAGAATAAGAAAATGATATGTGGAAATATAAAAAGGAATAAATACAAGAATATAAAAATACATGTGGAAGACAAATAATAAAATATAAAAGAATAATTATAAGCATTTTTATTTATTTTCACACTTATCTGATGATTTATTTCAGTTATTTATTTTTGTATTTTAAAACATAATAATATTAATAATTTATATATTATTTTCTTTTTTTGCAAATAAATTACTAATTAAAAAAAAAAAAGTGAAATAGAATTTATGCATGCTGGAATTAACTACTCAGCCTGCACAGCTTTGCCCTTCATGAAATAGCAAAAGCAATAGGGAGAAGTATAGGGATAAAACTAAATAAATTACATTATATAAAATCAAATAAATAGTTTTTTTGTGAATATACAGGAAAAAATATAGTAATTTATATGCAATATTAAATAAATATATACATTTTAAAAATGTAAATAAATATATACAGAAATAAATGTGAAAATAAAAGAAATGCTTATAATTATAAGTTAATAGTCTTTATATTTCCACATATATTTATTATTTTATCTATTCCTCTTTATATTTCCACATTTATTTTCTTATTCTTTTACAGATTTATTCTTTTTTTATGATGTGAATGTAAAAACTGACTTAACAACAAAACAGATTTTATACTTTCCTATTTAAAAAACTGTCTTTCTTTAAAGACACAATATGTGATCCAAATGTAAACCAAACCTGCCATCACTCCCAACTTGATTGACAGGTCTTTTAATACAATGACTGACACAAGATGATGATTAAATGCAAGTTTTACTAATGTGTTCTTATGCTGTTAAAGTTTTTTTGTGGCCAGTTGTAAAACATAAACTATGCTTTTCATTTATAATTCAAATTCTTCAATTAGATATTTCAACATGCATAATTAATGTGGTTCTAGACATGACTGATGTTGTTTTTCCTGGTAGTCTGTAAAGTTTCATCATTAATATATCTCACACCAGTGACCATGAAAGTGCATTTGCAGGAGCGCAAGAGCAACCTTGTGGTCATCCTGACACTTGACTCTCATCTGCAGTTTCCATTAAAGCTCCACAACATCATTAGTAGAAGTTTTTAGAAGCTCTCAAATCTAGTTATCCAGTTGTTTGAGGTCTCGCTGGTCCTCAGCTTGTCTCTAAAGTGAAACCTCGCCTCCCTGTTGCAACATTTCCCATCTAACTCCTCCTCTGGCTTCTACTCAACAGACATTTCAGCGACGTTTGATTGGTTTGGAGAAAAAACAAGAACATACTTTAGTGAAAATGAGGTGAAAAGTGGTGGCTCGCTCTTACTGCTACATCTCAGGATCACTTCTGAATGATCGTGTTGTTCAGTGTGCGGAGGGTCTGTGCAGCTTTGGTTTACACATATACAAACAGAGTGGATTTGTGCACTTCCACAGAAAAAGAAAAAGTTATTTCAGGAATGTCATATAAATGACCCGATCGCTTGCTTGCAGATCCTAGTGCTTTCCATTTACTTTTCATTGTCCTACATACTGTACGTGTAAACACACACGTGCGGACACACATGGCCATTAGCTGCCAGACTATTGCTCACTGTCAAGAAAGAGGTGTGGATTAATATTTCATGGCCCTCCACTGGCAGAAAGTGGATCCATTTCCCAGCCTTCCCTGATGCCTGATGTGTAGACTCGGTGTGGGCCAGAGGCCAGACAGGCTCCTGATGGTCTTTCAGAGTTCGCTGCCTTCTGTGATTGGTTGTAAACTGGAGAAATTGTTCAGTTTAAGCAAAATTTCTACCGTGTGCACTCCCATCCACCAACATCAAAATCAAAATGGGAAGAATGCATTACACACAGTACTTTTCCTGCCTGGCCTGCACAACCCTTTTATCCACCTATACTGAGTTAAGTTAGACTGCTTGGCATTTCAATTATTCCTCACAATATGAATGAGAGCCATTTGGCAGCGAGGTTGATCATAATAAATCAGATGCTCACTAAATGAAGCGTGCAGCTGACTCAAGCAAGAGGAAAGATTTTTTTTCTCCCACACCACAATGGAGCACTCCAGTCCGTACTGTGGTCCGTGGTCATTCTCTCATCCGCTGTATCCCCGCGGCATTACTTTACTCATTCGGGGAATATTAAAATGTACATACATTAGGGCTGTCAAAGTTAATGCAAATTTATTTTAATGCCACTAATTTCTTTAATGCATTTAATGCTACATGCAATTTTTAAGTTGTAACAGTTTTAGTTTTTTGTAGCAGCACTCAATTTTAAAGCTAGAGTGAAGATCAAATGAAACTAAAAAACATAAGGAATCCATTGATACCAAACATGTCACACTAGCTTGTCGCCAAGGAGGTTAAATAATGCTCCAAAGTTACGCTACATTTTGGGGAGGAAAAACTGGCATGGCCATTTTCAAAGGGTCCCTTGACCTCTGACCTCAAGATGTGTGAATGAAAATGGGTTCTAAGGGTACCCACGAGTCTCCCCTTTACAGACATGCCCACTTTATGATAATCACATGCAGTTTGGGGCAAGTCATAGTCAAGTCAGCACACTGACACACTGACAGCTGTTGTTGCCTGTTGGGCTGCAGTTTGCCATGTTATGATTGGAGCATATTTTTTATGCTAAATGCAGTACCTGTGAGGGTTTCTGGACAATATTCGTAATTGTTTTGTGTTGGTAATTGATTTCCAATAATAAAAATATACATACATTTGCATAAAGCAAGCATATTTGCCCACTCCCATGTTGACAAGAGTATTAAATACTTGACAAATCTCCCTTTAAGATACATTTCGAAAAGTAAAAAAAATATGTTATTAATTTGAGATTAATCGCGATTCAATATTTTAATCGATTGACAGCCCTAATAAATAGTAAAAAGCAAAATAAATCGGCATATGTGGTTGAGAGCAGGATGATGTAAATTGCCTTCAGTTGCGTCATCTTTTTATTAAGTCGTCTTTCAGTAGGGAAAAGTATATATATACAGCATATACATATATACACTTGATGATTTGACATAAGGAGTAGGCCTACTATAAATAAAAAATACATAAGTAGAACATTTCCATTTCAATGTAATTTTATATTTAAATATTAGAAAATTTTAAATGATAAAAGTTTACTTGGACTCCACAGCAAAATATCACCTGTGTTACATTCCTGTGGTCTGCATGTTTTTTGGGGGATCAAGGTTTTGTACAGATGAAGGCCGTGTGACGAACAGCCTGGGTATTTAATAAAATACAGCACTGTGTGTGGGCAATTTTTCCTTCATGTTTGGTCAAGGTTTTTTGAGATGAAATGAAAGCAAGCAAGTCTCTTTTGTTGGCATGCAGGAATGGACTCCTGGAGTCTTTGTGTGCTCATCCGCATCCTGATGAAGCGACTGAATCATTTGTTTAATTGTGCTGAAATTGTTCTAGTTGTCCTTCAGAGAGGAATTCCTTTCAGGGCAATCCAACTCAATTGAAAATTCATATTTCTATTTTAAAGTGTTTCCCAGACAAGCAATACTCTAATCTGTGATTCTGATAAACAGCCTGGAGTTGCTCATTTAGGGCTTTTTCTGAACCCCAAACAGCCTTTTAATAAAACACTATTGTTTTATTGTTTCATCAGCTTCAAATAGGAAAATACAGTCATTTCCACATATTCTCTCTGCATCCAGTTACAGACAGCTTTTTCATTTCGTTTCTTTTCATTTTCTAAGGGCATGTACTAGACACTGTCAATTTTCTCTCAAGGAGACAGTATTGAATGTACTTTAGAACAGCAGCCCTGAGAGAAAATAATCATTTAAAGTTGAAATTCAATTGCAGGTTTATTCTGTGCCGTAGCATGGAAGTAAAGTAAGAACAGAATAACATGAGAAGCCCAGAGTCATCAAACGGTTCAAGGGCAATAGTCAAAATATTTTCTTTTCATTTTTAAGCTAAAAACATTGCAATCAAATGTCTAATTCAGTTTGACAATTTTTATTTGTAAGGAAACACAGTTATTGCTTCTGATTGTATTCAACCTGTATATGTCTGAGTCCTCAGATATTCCTCAAAGCTATCAAAACAAGACATGGTTGTGTGTATTTTCAGGGCCGGCCCTAGGATTTTGTTGGCCCTAAACAACGTTTTGTTTGTAACCCCCCTCCCTCCCTTTTTGCGGACTGACATAGCCTCTTAACCTGCTTATAATTTACCATATTGACCTTGATTACAAGACCCCCCCCCCCCCCCTAGGAAGAAACGCCTAAAATAACATACCCAAAATGAATCAGGAATAGCTCCTCAACTATATGGCTTATATGCATATTTCTGGTCTTCTTTGAAAGATAAGAAGCTAAGAAATATGAATCCATTGTTGGTAAACATATTTCTGTTACCATTTCAGAGTAAATGAAGATGCATTAAAGGGAAAATATATCTGCTGAAGTTTGACAGCTTGGTTTCGAGTCATGGTGCGTTTAGGTGATTTGGAGAGCTGGGAATTTATACAGTAGTTTCCAGCGATACTAAACATGTTATTGTAGAAAATGATCCCGGAACACAACACAGAAATCGGGTGCACCTGCAGAGAGTGTTAATGCAAATAGGTGTATTTCTTCAGTAGGTGTATTTCTTCAGTAGGTGTATTTCTCTAGTAGGTGCATCTCTCCAGTAAGTGTATTTCTTCAGTAGATGTATTTTATTCAGTAGGTGTATTTCTCCAGAAGGTGTATTTCTCCAGTAGGTGTATTTCTCCAGTAGGTGTATTTCTCTAGTCTGTGTATTTCTTCAGTAGGTATATTTCTCCAGTAGGTGTATTTCTCTAGTAGATGTATTTCTTCAGTAGATATATTTCTCCAGTCGGTGTATTTCTCTAGTAGGTGTATTCCTCCAGCAGGCGTATTTCTCTAGTAGGTGTATTTCTTCAATAGGTGTATTTCTCTAGTAGGTGTATTTCTTCAGTAGGTGTATTTCTCTAGTAGGTGTATTTCTCCAGTAGGTGTATTTCTCTAGTAGGTGTATTTCTCCAGTAGGTGTATTTCTCTAGTAGGTGTATTTCTCCAGTAGGTGTATTTTTTCAGTAGATGTATTTCTCCAGTTGGTGTATTTCTGCAGTAGGTGTATTTCTCCAGTATGTGTATTTCTCCAGTAGGTGTATTTCTCCAGTAGGTGTATTTCTCCAGTAAGTGTATTTCTCCTGCAGGTGTATTTCACCGCCACGTTAAACATGTTAACATCAAGACTCTCTGACCCCTAGAATAAATGAACATAAACCAGCAACAAGATCTCTCTCATTCAGCTTGCCATATTTGACCCATTAAAAAAGGCAACAAACAAAAAAGCATGTTTAATTGTGCTTCTTTAATTCAGCTGAGAAAACACTTCTAAAATTAGGCGCTGGCTTTTAAAGACAGACAAAATGATTAATGCTTTTGTGTTGTGGCTGAACTACTGCAATGCTTCTGCAGCTCGGCTCCAGTTATAATGCTGCTGCTGTTGCTGCTTTTCTCTGAAGGTTACCACAACATTTCCAAATCAGTTTAAATCGCAGTTTAAATTTTGTGAAAAGCATTTCATGATCAAGTACCACAGTATAGGTGTGAATACTTTTAGGGCCATTAGGTCCTCCAGACAGGAGTTCTTGCTCATTCCAGATGGCATTTTTAGTGCTTAATTTATGATCCAGTGTCAGCATTGAAATATTCAGTGAAAAACTACGTGATCCCATTGTCACTTAGCTATTTAATATTCCCCTACAGGCTATGTAAGCTTACATCCGACCACATTTGGTTAATATAATATCTATTAATGCTACTTTTCATACATCACTTGGACCTGCATGTGCACACTTTCCAGTCACTTTATCTGAAGCGGCTTAAAGGTCACATATTATACTCCATTTAAACTAGTTATTATAGGTCTCAGACACCTCCAAACCATGTCTCTGAAGTTTTTTTTTCAAAAAAACAATCAGATCATGCATTCCAGCATGTCTCTATAACCTCTGTTTCAGCCCATTTCCAAAAGTGCTGATTTCTGTGTCTGTAGCCTCTGTCTCCTCCCACTCTGCTCTGATTGGTCAGCGTTTTCTGTCAATCAAACGTCCTCAACAACACAGCGTCACCCTCCCCCTCCCTCCCGGAGAAGCGCTCTCTCTCTCTGTCTCTCTCTCTCTCTCTCTCTAGAGAGAGAGAGAGAGACGAGTGGAGAGATAGCAGCTAGAATAAAGTTTATAAACCACTTTAAAGTTTATAAACCAGAAACTTCACCCAGCGCACGTTACCGGAGGAATCTGATCAGAAATCGGCGACACATGATGAACATCTGCGGTCCAGATTCCAGGTTTTCCTGACGGTTTCTCTCAGGTAAATAATACTATTTATATCTCTGTTAGTTAGCTCAGTGTTTACCTCATGCATCAACTCTGTAAACCGTAAACATACACTCTGTTTTACGTCTGTCTTTACAGATCCATCTGTGAGAAATGACCGACAGAATCATCCCAGAGGAGAGCAGACAGCTGAGAGCAGACAGCTGAGAGCAGATGGCTCTGTTTACATGGAGATACAAAGCTAACCCGTTAGCATGTAGCTAACCCGTTAGCATGTAGCTACATGCTAACGGGTTAGCTACATGCTACCGCTATGACACGGTGTGTAAACACAGCGACCATCAGGGTGGAAAATAGAAGATGTGAAACAGTAGTCAGTTCATTATTTCTGCTAAAAGATAAATGTATGGAAGATCAGAGTAATGGTATATTATTTACAGTAGTAGCTGTCTCTGTGTTACCATGACTACAGACCACCGGAGCTTAGCTTACCGTAGTTTACCAGAGCTGAAGACTTTCTCCTGTACCATGTCACATAACTAACTAACAGGTGAGATGATTACAAATGCTGTGAATAATTAATATTGTCATCTGTCTACTCAAATAAAGTTTGACTGTGAAACAGAAATGTGTTGTGTTGCTTACAAGTCACTATTTACTACCTGTACTCTGCTACATGCATGACATCAAATATATATAATATATAAATATCATCTGTTTAAACAGTGTAATTACATAAAGCCTTTGTGAAAGAACATGTTATATTTAGATGATGGGAGTACATGAAGCCTGTTCTGCTGGTTCTTGCAGACTAACTGTAGGAGCTACTTTGCTCAAGTTAGGTTGAGGAGGAGAGACAGTGACGCGCTGTGGGGCGGGGTCAGCTACTGAAGGTTCTCTCTGGTTCGACCAGGAAACCCTCACGTGACTTGCATTCTCTAATGACGTCAGAATACAAGGAAAAAAGCGAATTTTTTTTCTGCACCCATTTCCGGACAAACGGAGGAGGAGAAAAAGAGAGAGGATGGTCTTTTATGATACTATGGTGGCCTATAGACACACTGGGGACAGATATTGATGTTTAAAAGACATGGAAAAGTGCATTTTGCATAATAGGTGACCTTTAACGTCTTCAATCATTCCCTTCAAACGATTGTGTTGTTTGTGTTTAATTTCTTGTACTGTCGCTCTGTTTCTTCACATCCAACACAACAAACAGAATGCAACAGCGGTGTGTTTTTGGACACAAGCACAGAATAAAATAATGATTTCATTTAGGTTGAGGCAGAGAAGAAAAGAGCGCTTGTGGACAAGAGGAAAACAACTTTTTAGAGTGTCGGTCTATTTTCAAAGCCGGTAATTACAGTGAAGAAAGAAACCAGACTAAGAATCTATAACCACGCTCTGCTGCTCTGTGAGGCTGTGATGCTCACCAGAAAATAAAATAGCTGGTTTAGATCAAGTGTCGGTTTATAGGTATGCATTTGCACAAGGTATGTGAGGGTTGGCATGATAAAAATTCATTGTCAGAATACATGTAATATTTTGACATTTGGAAAATGTGTTTTTAGTGAACTCTCCAGATATGCTCTACAATTCTTTCAGGTCACGTTCTTCTCCTCTGTTTCAATCTATCAGAGCGACGGCGGCGCCACCACAGGGGAGAAATGAGAGAAAGCTTTCAGGAGACCCCAAGGAAAAAGTGGACTTTTAGTTAATTCTTAGTGGCACCGCTGCTTCCCCAGCACAGTCTTTCTCCATGTGTAGCATGCTACACATGGAGGGCAGCAGCCGTTTGTCTCTGGCGGCCTCCGGCTAATGAGCTCGACTGTCGACTATGAGGCCTGAGGTCTTCCTGCGCTGTATAGTTCAGCCAGCCAGCGTTGGATGAGCAGTGGGAGGGATGGTTGTAGCAGACCTCCACCAAGACTCTCCACAGCCCCTCACTATGGCTTTATTGAAGTTACTACCTGTTTTTATTCAGTTTACGTACTTTGATTATCATACTTTTTGATGCATGACCCTTAGTGAAAACTTATAATGAATTGTTTCTGAGCATCAGAAAACACATTGCCACCGAGATCATCAATTTATAGCGGTCAGTGCCACCATTCATGCTATTCAGAGCATCACTCCGGAGAGCGTCCAGGCTGCGCTGGCAGGAGAAGAAGATCGGCACCAACTTTGAAAAGTTTACAGTACATCCAAACATCCATCTGTCTATCTTTTTAGCTTCTTATCTGTGTCAGGGTGACCAGTGGCAACCAGCAGAGCAGCCCAGATGTCCTGTTTCCTGCTCCAGCTCTTCTCAGGGAATCTGAAGGCGCTTCCAGGTCAGCTGAGGCTGTAATGAATCCAGTCATGGTGCTTCTTCCTGGTCACCACTAGACTCCTCTCAGTGCTCAATAGCTGTGTCTTGACTGCGAGGTCCTTGTTAAACTTTTTTTTAGCCATGTGCTTCAGAGCATGAGGTAATCTCCTAACTAAGGATATATTATTTCTACCCACGTATAAGACACAGGGAAATCTGAACTCCTCCATTTGAAGAGCTATTACGTTCCATCTAAAAATGGCACAATGATTCAGGACTGAAACATGGCCTCAGATGTGTGGCACGCTCGTATTCATCACGAGCTACAAACCCCTCCAATGCAATGAGGACAAAAGGTTGACACATCTGCAGACACCAAAGATTCACCTAAATGTCACCGAACTGAAGTCTGTTTAGACTTCAGCTGCACCCTGATTACTGTTTGACTCAGGTGTTTATAATCAAGAAGGTTTGATTTAGTTTTTCTCAATTTCTTTGGCTCATTTTGAACATTATATAAAATGTTTCATCAAAACTTTGCAAATCTGCAGGTAACTCACCCAAAACACTTCATTCACGCTTCAAAACCTAGTTATTGTTGTCAGTAAATTTGCCAATGGCACCAAAATGAAAAGTTGTTTTGCCATCGCGTGAGCCATATTGGTCAAAATGTTTAAACAATCAACCTTGGAAATGTTTCTTATATACAAATCTCTGTTTTGTTGACACTGACTGCTTACTGTACTGTACCCGAATGTCAGTTCTGTCTAGCTGAATGTGTATTTCACTGAGCTTTTTAGATTCACATTTCAATAGAAGGTCAAAGTTTACTGGGAAAAGTGAAGTCCACAGAAAAACAGATGTATTTGTGTAGCAATGTGTTACATGTGCTGTAAACAGAAAATCTTCCATATAAAGTCACATGCAGTGAACAGAAAATGGCATCTAGGGCAATAAAAAATTGCAGAAAAAAACCCAGCAACAATGAAAAAAAAGGGCAGTAGATCAGTAAAAAAACATCACATTGAACATCCTCACAGTACGTAACACCATGTCATAGACATTTCTGGAATAAATATGTTCTATATGTCTGACAGGTTTTGATAGTTCAATGGATCATTTTGCATGTGATGCTCAAACGATGAAAGAATATTTAGAAGTTCTGACAATTTCACTGAAAGTCAACTCATCAGTGGTTATTATGCAAATTGTAGACAATTGTACTTTCTATTTTGCACACAGGTGCCAAAACAAATGCAATTTGCTTGAATGAATGAGAAATTCAAATCTGTTGTGAACAACAAACAACAACAAAAAAATTCTCATCCAAGAATTGAGCCAAAGCAAAACGAGAAGAACTGTAATACCTCTCGAGTGTTTGATTGCAGTTCAATGTTGACTAAATACTGTCAATCTAATGTCCAAAACTAGAGAGAAAAAACATAGACTGCACTTTAGGAGCAAATGAACTGCTTGGTAATTCATCCCAGACAGACATGGACCTCAGAGGGAACATCATGTCTACCATTATTGTTGTTGTGTTCAATTCAAGTCACTACAATATTTAATCGTTTAAAGGAACAGCGTGTAACATTTAGGGGGAACTATTGGCAGAAATGGAATATAATATTAATAAGTATGTTTTCTTTATTGTATAATCACCTGAAAATAAGAATCGTTGTGTTTTCGTTACCTTAGAATGAGCCGCTTATATCTATATAGGGAGCTGGTCCTCTTGACGTTGCCGACCGCCATGTTTCTACAGTAGCCCAGAACGGACAAACCAAACACTGGCTCTAGATAAGGCCATTCACATTTTCGGGTTTTCGCGTCAGCCACCGTAGTTCTCCTACACACTTTGCCAACCGGTTCTCATCCCAACTCGTCACATATGGCCGCTTTGTCACGCCCCGTGGCATCACTTTAGGATTAGGCAACAAAACGACATGGTTAATGGGCTGGCTTGGCACACGAGAGAAGATTCAGTTGGTTGTAATCTGTAACCTCACCGTTAGATGCTGCCATATCCTACACACTGTTCCTTTAAGGTGTTGTTATGTAATTTAATGTAAGATAACCATGTGATCCTTTAACATTTGCAGATAATAATAGCATGTCCCCTCTACTCCTACTCAACCCAACTAGCACCTACAAAACTGAAATAGCCGGCGCCGTCTGACCAAGAGAGAAATCTGATTTAGCATCAATTACAAGTCACTGAAGTAAACATTGATCCCAGACGGACAGAGGTCAGCTCATTGTCACTCTAGTCAGATGCTTTCATCCAAAGTGTTTTACAGTACCATTAGCTGTGGTGGCCCTGGTGGGAATAAGACCTTTTACCAGCTGCACAGCTTCCAAAGCAACAGGATAGACTTTGTTCCTCATCTAAAAATACTGTGTGCAGGAACACCACGGGAAGGACTGGAAGGTGCTGTCACTCCATGAACATGTACTCCTTAAACCTGGACCAAGTGAGTCAAAGTGACAATTTTGGGCTCCAAATAGGTGAAATGATAAACAGGATGTCATGCCTGATCTTGTAAGCAAGCTGCCATCATTTGAGCAAATTTACTGTGTTTGTTTTCTGTCAAGGAAATGCGCAGTGAATGCAGGCATGGGGCAAAACATAATGGATGAGCACATTAAAGGTTCAAAACCCTCCAGTGCTGACAAATCACTGAGGAGGAGATGAACAACCACCCAACCAGCACAGAGATAGACTGGAGAAGCCTAGAGAGAGGGAGGGAGAGAGAGAGAGAGAGAGGGAGGGAGAAAGAGAGAGAGAGAGAGAGAGAGAGGGAGGGAGAGAGAGAGAGAGAGACTGGAGAAGCCTAGAGAGAGAGAGAGTGTGAGAGAGAGAGGGAAAGAGAGAGAGAGAAAGAAAGAGAGAGAGTGTGAGAGAGAGAGAGAGAGAGAGAGAGAGAGAGAGAGAGAGAGAGAAAGAGAGAGAGAGTAAGAGAGAGAGAGTAAGAGAGAGAGAGAGAGAGAGAGATGTGGTGAAGCCAATGTGTTTGTCGTCGAACTGAACTCCAGCTCTGATGAGAATGGGAAGATGATGATGACCATCACTGAGCAGGATGACTGAACCTCTGTGCGTCTATTTATGATGCATTCTGGCAAAAAAGACAAGACAAGACCTGGAGAAGAGAAGAGAGTCTGGACAGCAAGGAACAATGTGGTTTTTTTTTTGGACATGTCCATCCAATCCTCACATCCTCATCCTGATGTATTGAGAAGGGATGTTTATTGAGTATCCAGTATGACATCTTGCTGAAATCTCTGGATCTCCATGGAGGAATTATTACTGGAGACTTCTTCTTCTGCTGCGCGCACAGAGAAGACGCCGTATAGCTCTACATGAACCGTGACCAGATTAAGTACTTTTATGGAAATTTGCTTGGAAATTTCAGCTCAGCTGTAAAGACATACGGGAGGCAATAATACCACACACACACACTCACACACACATTGAATCCAGCCAGCGCCGGTGATTCTGTGTGTCTCTGCAATAAGTGGCTGATAAAAAGCAATAAATTCTCTTAGAATAAACACAGTCATCCGGTTTGTGCGCCACCATGAGCGAAGAGGCGTCAAACTTCAGGAGAAGAAGCAGCAGCAGGACCGGTGTCTCATCACCAAGAGATTCAGGAGATTCTACTACATTAAAAAACTGATCCTCAGCTGAAAAAACAATGAGATTAATGATTTTTTTTTGGATGACTTGTCAGATTACCACTGTGACAGTTTTTTGATGTTATACAGAAAACAAGATCTGGGCTGTGCTGGACTTGGTCACTTTGATTTGTGCGCGCAGAGATCAAGTAGGCAGAGATGGACGTTTTTGTTTTGTGCTTAGAATAAACGAGCCATAATAATTTCATCAATAAGTTTTAAAGGGGATTTTTTTTTTTTTTTGCACTATGATGGAACCACCACCATGCTCGAAGAAGAGCCTGTCTCTGTCTCTCCCGGTTCCTCGGGAAGGACAGGCGACTCTGAAGCCTCCGCAGCATCTCTGGAGACAACCCCGGACACCGATCAAGATCAAACACCGCGGCTACTCCGACACGGACCGGCACCACCACCAGCAGCGGCACATGGAGCGCTCCGACGCCGTGGATACGAGCGACCGACCGGGGCTGAAGAAGTCTCGCATGTCCTGGCCATCCTCCTTCCACGGGACCACAAACACATCCATCGGAAACTGTGCCGGGAATAAACGGTAGGAGAGAGAGGAGTGCATGAAAACATCCCAATAATAGCACAATGACAGCCCACAAGGCATATGCGTAAACGAGAGAGGAGGAGGAGGAGGGTGTTTCATTTTAAGGAGTGCGTAATAACGCAGTGCGCCTAAAGGGTTAACTGATATGAAGCGCTTTTCTACCAGGAGGCGGGACGCGTGGGTTTTGCGGTGCTGATGCATTATGCGTCTTTGGATATAGACTGTCAGATCAGTGGCCGCTGGTGGAAATGTTTCTAGGTTGGGCTGTGCCACATCCAATCAATTTCAGCAAACATCCCAGTATGATTTAAAGGGACTGTTTGTAACTTTCAGGAATGCCTGTTAAAAGCGACACCTGTGGCTGTTGGGGTTAAGTCAAGGAAAGTCAGCGTCGGGCTCGCGCTTGTGCTCGCTCTACATAGACATGAACGAGCATCGCTCAAAACAGTGAGGCGATACACGTCAGCTAAAACCACAATATCACTCTGTATTTCAGTTGCTTGGCAGTAATGTTAGCTGACCAGACAAAGGTCTCTCCATGAATCACTGCTGATCCTAGTGTTGGCTTTTCCTGCTTCAGCCTCCGGGGCTGAAGCAGCGGGGCTCCGCAGCGAGTAATGTCATCATCTCCGACCGCGGGGGGAGGAAACAGGGACATTCACTAGATATTCTCAGAGCTACGAAGTCTTCTGCAGTGTGTAGTGTGCGCGCATGCACGTGTGGTGGAGCGAGAACGCGCGCGTTGTGTGAGTGAAGACAAGCAGGTAGCGAAGCGGTCTGAACAGCGTATCCAGACGCGAGCTCGCTTATGCGAGCGCGCATGGGACACCGACCCGGTAGATTTATACGTGTAAAAAGTTACAAACAGCCCCTTTAATGCAAAAAAAGTGAAGGTATCAAAAACACATTACTACTTTGCAGTTAAATAATTAACAATTATTTTATTCCAACAGGAAGAGTAAATAATGCTTTTAAAAAACACAACAGTATAAAATGTACTCAGTGGTGGAATGTAACTAAGTACTTCAATACAATTTTGAGGGAGTTACTTTACAGATTCAGATTATTAATACATGCGGGACGCGTGGGTTTTTTCGGTGCTGATGCGTCATGGTCCGTGTCCACAGGCTCCATGCTTTCCACGCTCCCCACTCATTGTCTATGTAAGTAGCCGCGCAATGCATTCTGGTAGCGTGGCGTCGCGATTCGAGAAACGGAGCGCCGCGCCGCCCGCTCCTCATTTGCATAAAGTTGAGGGCTAGTCTACTTTATGCAAATCACGGTGTGTCCGACGCGACTTCGCCGCCTCTCTAAACTCCCGAGAATCTTTTGAAATAAACGTTGTCGATCGAAAATGAAGACAGATTCAGCAACTGCATGGCTTATTTCTCGCCTCAAATGTTTTCAGAAACACATTTCGGTGAACTATATTCGTGAAATAAGAGAAGAAAGTTTCCAAACGAGCCTCTATACTGTTTCCGGTTTGAAAGCTGGGAGCAGCAGCCCACGGAGGGAAAGCATTCGTCCAATCAGGTGGGGACAGCCTGTGTCTAGCGACAGCCCACCAAGCGTCCAATGTTGGGAAGCGTCGCGTCCCCTCGCGATAAAAACACCCCTGTGGACACGTATCATAATGCGTCTTTGGATAGACTGTCAGATGGAAGCGCAAAACCAGTCCGCTCTCTCGAAGCGCAGGAGCTGCATCTGTAAATACCAGTAACAATTTTTAAGAGCGGCCACATGTTAGTAGATAAGAGACACGAGGCGAGGTTGGTTTAATGGCACCAAAGGTCTGGTGGGTGCGCTCGAGCGTGCAGCACTGAGATACCGACCATCCAATCCGGGGCCTTTATCAGCTTGTTTGCAGAGGGAGGTCTGGGGCCCAGTGGACCAGAAGTGTTTACTAGTTTGCACTGTGCTGAAGTGCCCTTTAGCAAGGCACCGAGTCGCTATGATCCTGACATTTGACCAAATTAAATTAGACCATGTATGTTAATCAAGCAGATTAGATTAAAGACATTTCATTAAGTGACTCATGGAACGATACAATTATGATACAATTACACAACAACGGCTCCATTTGTCTTCTTAAGAATGCAGCACCTGGTTGTTTTTATTGTTCGCTAGGACACATCTTAAAGAACATCATATAATTAACAGCCTCTTCGTATGGACAGGGGTTAGATCGGCCGTTTACGTGACTCATTTATGTTGTTTCACATGTTGCAGCCCAGTCGCACAGCATTTCATGAAATAGTCTCGAAATTTTTGATTCGTGCATAGACAAGAATTTCAAAATATTTTTGTGATGGTCAGCACGAAATCAATTTGTATGGTATACATGTAATCGTGAACCAGGGAGTATAAAGAGCGGCAAACGCCACGTATAGGGATGAAGTCAGATGGGTGGGTCAAAAAACACCAGACTTTCTCTCAGGTGGACAGCGTTCATGTTGTGAAACCACAAGTCAAACTTGATTTATTTGTCACATAACTTCCGTACAGAACTTCTGGAGTTATTTAAACACAAACCGCGATCTTTTCCTAAACCTAACGAAGTAGTTTTATTTTTAAAAAGACTGGAGCGTAAATTGACCCATGCGTCATGTGTTGTTGGACATTCATAGGAAAACGCACGAAAAATACATTGATGAATGTCGTGCTGTGTCGAGTGTCACGAAATAAAGGGAGATTTTTGTCTAAGTACACGAATCAAATAGATTCAATTTCGTGACTATTTCACAAACTGCTGTGAGACTGTGTTGCATGTTCATAAACGGGGATATCCCTGTTTCTAGAGGAGACTGTCAGAGAGAAAAAGTCGAGGCTGTAAACGTTGTTTTCTCTCTTACACTCTGTCCTTTGTGTGACCTGAAATCCCCAGATGTTCCCTCAAGTAAAAGAGTTAGTTTACATGTTGGCCTGTTTCTGACTCCTCGCCCTCTCCCAGGCAGCCCAAATGTGCTCCTTCTTTCACAAGAGCAACACATTAACAGGGTGATTATTGCTCTAGTAACACATCCCTGAGAGTGTGCTGGGTCTCAATGGGACTGTTGGGGTCCTGTTTTTATTAAAATCCTGTTATTTGTTTTCTTTCTTTTATTATTTTTTTTTTTAAATGCCACAGACGGCCTTCCCGGCAGGCCCCTGGGAGAAGGGCCAACTCCAGCTGACTGAAGGAAGGGCTGATTTGTATTTTAGTCCTCAGGACACGCTCTGAGGCGGTCCAATCTGTAGTGCATTGGGACTGACTCTGCTTGCCCTTCTCCTTCTGTGGGCGGCAAACCATGAGAGGGCAGAGAGAGAGAAAGAGAGAGAGAGAGAGAGAGAGAGAGAGAGAGAGGTAATTCGATTCAAGCTCAGTTCTCAGATCACACCAAGCTGGCTGGTGTTCATGTGTGTGTGCCTTTGCACATCCATGAGGTGATGTGTACGGTCTGTGGGTGTTTGTACTACAAGCTGGTCAGGAAGGAGGGTGCACAGAGGAATGGAGGCTGGTAGATAAATGTTGTGTGTCATGAGTAGTGGTGAAATGCGACGTGCACATGTGTGTGTGTGTGTGTGTGTGTGTGGAGGTATTTATGAGTGGGATGTGCACTGAAGGTTAGCGTCTGACCTGCAGCCTGTATGGACCGCAATCGGCCTCATTTCATCTGTTTTCATATCAGTGGGAGGCCGGAGGGATTTCCGTTGCGTTGATATTATTTTCATTCTTTTTCACATATTACTGTATATTCTGCCTCCTTACTTATGTCCCAGTAAAGGATGCTTCGAGCTGGATGCCTCGTCTCCTCGCTGGATTTATCACGAGTTATGAACATCTCTGCGTTTTTAGCTCAAGGCTAACTTGCGTTGAGTCCGGCCTGTTATATGAAAGGCAGCACCATGCACATCTGCTCTCGCTATCACTCTTAATGACTACATTTACATGCACACTGATATTCTACTATTGTTCTGAATATGACAATACTTGATACGGGTCATGCAAACAGCCTATTCTGTTTGGATATTCTAAATTAGGCCTTATTCCGACTGGAGCATTTTCAGATCAAGACATGTTGGATAGGCAGATATTATTCTGGTTTTAGGAGCATTCTTTGGACGTATACAGCGAATTCAAAATATGCGTCTCAATCAGGGTTTTTACGGCAGTTTGCGACACACAGCCTTTTGCGTGTTTACGTCTAGCTCTGTGTGTTGTACACAAACCAACTAGCTGGCAGTTTGCAGAGATGCATGCCCAATAGAAAAGCCCACATTTCTGGTCAGAAGGAGACACACACCTACTTTTAAACGTTTTGAAAGACTTGGTTATCAACAGGTTTTTGGATATGCGCAAATATCGCAACGGCGACCTTTTCAAGAAGGTGGTTGAAGGAATGAAAGAGCGAGGCTGTCTTCGCACGGTCCAACGAGTCCAACACCGGTTGCGTTATTGGGAGTATGCACGGCTGCATGTTAACGGGAATATTAGTGGAATATTCATTTTCATTAGCCATGTAATCGGTTTAGTAGGAATATTGTCTTTTTCAGAATAAGGGCAAAACACGGAATATTTTGTGCATGTCAACGTAGTCATTATCTGTAAATATCATTTCACTAAACCCTGAAATATCACCCAATTGACTGTTATCAGGCCATTTAATAGGCATTATCACCACCATAGATGTGGGTTATTAGGGCCCTACTATGCCTACGTTGTAAAAGTGAAAGTGAAATTTAAAAGCAACACGTTCTAACATGTCACGTTTTGAAAACAAACAAAAAGGCTTCTTTAGGTTTAGACAACTAAACTACAACTTCTTTATGTTCAGGCAACAAAATCCACTTAGTTAAGTTCAGGGGGAAAACATTGTGTTTTGGGTTAAAATTACTATGAACACAAAGAAAACTACACATTTGTTGGTTTCACACACATGTTTTCCTGGGTGAAAGCCCTGTGGTTTGTGTGCCATCCATTGTTCCCAACCTCCACCCCTTATGGAGTGTCACACTGTCTATACTACAGCGCCTGACTTCCACTTCTGCTCCTGTCATATTTACTACGATCGCTAGAGGTCGCTGTTGTGTTCTCTTATACCTTATGTCAGTGATCTACCATGTGAATAGATTATAAAACCTACTAGTGGGTGTAGTAGGTCCCTATTGACCCACATCTATGAGGCTTATAGTGACTGATAAAGCCTATTTAATAGGCTGACAACAGTCTAATCGGATGAAAATATGGAAAAACAGACTAGGAGCTCTAAATCCTGCTCAGATTGACAAAGTTACTAAACAAGCACAAACAGTTCTGAGCAAAACTTGAGGCTTAAAAACTCTCCTGCTGAGATGTTTTAATGACATTTTTAGCTTAGTACAAACATGTTTTTGCCATTATAATGACAAATACTGTTTGGGTGGCTTAATTCGCCGAGGAACACGAAGTGACTTTGTTGTTAGAGTGTGGAAAAAGTAATTGGTCTTTGATTGGTTGGGCCCCGATCGACCCGGCGATGACCTTATTGTCTCGAGGAAGCAGACCGTTCAATCACTGAAGAGCTGGTCAGGACCTCATCTGGAGGTTCGAAAGATCAATCAGCCTGAGAGATGCTGGTGAAATTGTTCAGGACAAGGTTCATAGAAAAACAGATTGCACGGTGTTACTGTAATTGATACACTTGCTTTTTGAAAATGAAGCGCTCCCACCAGTCACCAGTCGAGGAGATGGGTGGCACACAAGAGGGATTCTGGAAGTTGTTTAGCATAATTGTTTGAAGAATCATTGTCTGCGACTGTTTTCACTTCTCTATTTTTGTCTCTGTGTTGTATCCCACAAAATGGCAGTCTTAGTGGCAATCAGCGTCCCCCCCCCTCCACCCAACAGTGTCAGTCTGCCTCCTCTTCCCACCCCCGGTGTCTTTTGTTCGACCGTCTTGTCACTCCTTTTGTCAGAGGATGCTAATATGAGCGTATCAGTCATCAGGTCCCATGCCCAATACGCTCGGGGAAGTTCCAACACGAAAATGACTGACTGACACCGAACGAGTAACAGCTCTTCCCGCAATTCTGTTGCTATGGTTACTTGTTTTGTGCATTTGTAGAATCGATTTCATTTACCCAAAAAAGGCGAAGCCTACAGGCTTCTTGATGGGCTCAACTGTATAATCTGTCAGTATGTGGCAGATCCCACTGGATATGCACCATGACTTGTGTGTTTATAAGGTGAGAAAGTGAATATTAATATACCTCTGCTGAAGAACTGCAGTCTGCCGATACTTTAATCACAGCGCAGAGCCGGTTTCCCTCACCTACCACTTCATGCATTCTTTACACCTTTTTTTTCTCCCCTAAACTGCGATTCAGGGCTGATTTGTAAGCCGGAGCTGCTCATTTGCCTGCCAGACTGGCCGGCTGCATTAATAATTTAGCTCATAATGAGCTACAGCTCCATTTAATTACCACAACAGCTGTATGTTGTTGTTGATCATCATACATTTACATTTCTAGAAAAAAAAAAGAGTCTCACACAGAGCGCATTCAGGAACCAACAAATGTGTTTTAATAGCGTTAAGTAATAGACCTCTTATCTCGTTTGTGTGTAGTGGAACCATCTGTTTAAGCTACAGATTGCACTCTTGTGTGAATACATTGTGCTTTTCTCACTACTCTCAGCGCTAATTAGTATCTGGAGGCAGTTCATGTACTGGAACGGCGCTCGCTGCTGGTTGGCTCAGGCGGATCCCAGAGACCTCAGGTAAAATCCCTCCGAGATCCTTTAAGCAATGATACCAAGCGGGTTTGTTTGCTCGAAGGGGATATGTATGCAGCTCTCGTCCAAGGTCCCTCTTTGTGTTTGTCCTCTTCTTATCACTTTGACTCATTTGGAGGAGGCTCCTCAGATACTCTGGTAACCACGTTTAGCACAGTCAGTTTGCGTCGTGAAACATTGGCATCTTTGCATTTTAATTACTTTCACACTGAATCCTCTTGAAGTGGTGATACACTAGTCATTTGTTGTTTTTTTGACAAGTGTGGATGGGCAACGATCCCAGCAGGAAGAAACAAAGCGAGCTGTGGCATCAAAAATCCAAGTTGCACAACAAGTCCACCTGTTACCAACGAATATCGCCCAGTTTTGGTGCAACTATTTTGTCTATAACAATCCTTTAATTCCTTCTCATCATCTTCCTTTGTCCGTTTAATCACCTTCATGGAACAGTTTATTATGCGACAGCTTCCTTTCTCAAGATGTCCAGTGTGATTGCAGTAAGCCTCTTTCTTTTTTTTTATCTCTCCTGATATAATAATATTGTTTGAACCACTCTTTTGTCCATAAAATTACAGCCTTTGATTGCAGCATTTGATCCCGTCAGTCCTTCATTTAACCCCGGTGTAAATGGGGAGCATTGATTCCATCTCTCTCTGCTTTGTCTCTCTATTGTTTGGTGGTTCTCTCTGATAGCCTTGTTCTTGCTTACAGCGACATTAAGTCTATCTATCCATCATTTCATCCCACTCTCCCTTGTCTTGTCCACGGAGATCATCAGCTGCTTGCAGAGACTCTCCCCCCTCGAAGCCATATCTGAATCTCAAACCTTCATATCCCCCAGTGGTGGAATGAACTGCCCACCACTGACAGAGCCTCATCTCTTCTTATATTCTTCTCCTAAAAGGTATTTCACACTGATGCAGTTTTTCATTCTTCATGCTCCAGCCGTTGCTTGAAAAAACCCACAGACGTCATAGAGCAGAGCAGACACAAACTCCTACATCATGTGGCTGGCAATCAGCTGCCATCAAAGAGGGAGTTCAAACACACCATGTGCATCAAAGAGTAGGAAATAATAATTATGCTGTGCGATGAAAATGCACTCTAAAAATCATCATGTGTGAATCCAGAATGAACTTTTCTTTGGATTAATTTTCTCATGTCGCAAAAACAAAATCAAGCTTTTTAGTAGTAGTAATAGTAATTTATTCTTCAAGCCCAAAGGCGCTAAGAGGAACTAAGAGGATAAACCTTTTAGTGTAATCAAGTCACCCACTTCAAACCAAGAAAAAGGGCTTCATTGCTGAGACTGGGGAGAATTTAAATGTCAACATGTGCGGCGTGTTCAATTTCAAAATAAGTGGCAGTCTTTCACCTCTCAGCAAATAGCTCTGCTTGAGATTTCCTTCCAAGGCAGGCGTGTGAACGAGGATATTGAGTCCATGTCGCGTTCCAGCAGGCGAGACCGACCAACACAATTCAGACACAGTCGGCGGTCTCGGCTGCTGTGAAGCCAGAGGCCGTGTTCAGACCTGGTATTAACGTGCATCCTGAGTGATCGTATCACAAGTGGACAGCTCTAAGTACAGATGTGAACGCACTCATTCAGGACACATTGAGATTCGCTCTTTCAGACCACATTTAGAGGTGGTCTGGGTCACAAATGGCCACATTCTTTTAGCAGTGTGTACGTGAATGTGTCCTGGGCCACATTAAGGACTGCCTACTCAACCTGGAAACGGCCTCTGTGCTCTACTGTATCCTGTCGGTGCAGGTGAATTTTATTAAAATGTATCTTATCTACAGGCTACATATCTACAGACTATCAGACTCGGCGCAGGAAGTGCATTATTATCATACTGTCGGAGATGTGTCATGTTTTTGTTCCGCTGCTTTTCACGAAGCACCCGCCTGCCTGCTCGCTCTCATCCCCGGCTCTCTGAAGCTCTGTACCCCGCTGTTGCCTGGCAAAGGCGGCGGTGGTGTTGGCACGGAGGTCCCCAGGAACCACCGGTAAAATAACCTTATATTTAGATGTTAATAAAATGTAACCAAATTCATGAATATGTAGGATACTGATATTCCTGTAATATTACGTCAGACCTTCTGCTGTATTAGCCATGTGTTTACTACGTGTTTATTTGCATATAGGGCGGAAAAGTGAAATGCGATCACAAGTTACCTCAAGACGCATGTGGAGACGTATTCTAATGCCAGGTGTAAACAGACATACTTAGAGCTGTCCACTGCATCCACCGCTCACCCAGGACGCATGTTAATGCCAGGTCTAAACTGAGCCACAGAGAGGACAACCCCGCTGAAATGTGCTTTAGGCTGCTGTCGTAGCGCAGATCTGTCTGAATGACAGAGACTGACTGTCAGCTGTGTGTCCACACACAGCGGAGCAGAAAGAACAATGAGCGTACACCTGTCAGACTAATGCGAGGTACGTCAGGGGAGCGCGCAGAGAGCCTAGTTCAAAACAAGAACTCACAACAAATCAGAGCTGAAACGAGATGAAGGGGTGCACCTGGAGACCATGCTTGGCACGGGCAGACACAGATGAAGACCACGTGTGCTCGTTCAACTGCCTGCTGATGCCAGCGTCTCATCTGAGGTATCGCTTCCAGACCTCCCGCCCCAGGACAGTGTTGTTGCCAAAAATTACTGGCAGATTATCAGCTCCACTGGATGATTATGAAAGAGTGTCAGTCCTGCTTGGAGAAGAGGGACAGATGGCGTTAATAGTGGCGTAACATGTCACGGACTTCCTTACTGTACACTGAGGCCCAGTCCCAGTTCAAGTTCATTATTACACTGTTCATCATACTCGTATGTATGCCTATATATCATCCTGAGACCGCGTTGACAGATATAGAGTACGCCCAAGACAGAAACACAGCAGAAAATGGTCTGTTTTTATCCATTCGTAGTCTGACTCAGCTCCACTGTTGTTGTGTGAGCGTGATTGGAAATTTGTTTTTGCAAACAACAGCAAATCATATTCAGATGCTATCAAAACAATAACAGCACAGGGGCTTGCTAAATGTGACACTAAATATTTCATAGTGTGCTAATTTGGAAAGCAGAAAATCAAATCAACCGGCAAATATTTAGTCATTTGAGCTGATGAAAACCTTTCATCTCACAAGCAGTCCAATCCTTTACTAAAGAGTAAAAAGTGAAAAGTGAGAATAATGCGTTAACACAAATTTCTTTTAACGCCACTAATTTCTTTAACGCATTAACGCACCTTGTGATTTTTAGGTTGTAGCGGGCTCATGTCATACTAGCTTGTCTCGAAATAGGCAAAATAACGCTGCAAATTGATGCTAAATTTTGGTGAGAAAAAACTGGCATGGCCATTTTCATGGTAATCACATGCTGTTTGGGGCAAGTCATAGTCAAGTCAGCACACTGACGCACTGACAGCTGTTGTTGCCTGCTGGGCTGCAGTTTGCCATGTTATGATTTGAGCATATTTTTTTATGCTAAATGCAGTACCTGTGAGGGTTTCTGAACAATATTTGTCATTGTTTTATATTGTTAATTAATTTCTAATGGTAAATATATACATACATTTGCATAAAGCAAGCATATTTGTCCACTCCCATGTTGATAAGAATAATAAATACTTGACAAATCTCCCTTTAAGGTACATTTTGAACAGATAAAACATGTGCGATAAATTTACGATTAATCGAGATTAACTATAGTCAATCATGCAATTAATTGCGTAAATAATATGTACTTTAGCCTCTTGAACCCTCAGCCTCTGGTTCAGGCCCCTGCTCGAAAATGACTCCAAAATGAATAGAGTGTATCTCTGCAACTTCAAGGTCTATTTGAATAATCTTTATATCATAACAAAGGTAACACTGGATATATATGTCAGAGTAAATGAAGATGGAACAGAGTATAAATGAAAGATTGTATTTCCGCCTAACAAAACTGTACACTTTTAGAGTGAATATCTCTTTGGAATGACGCAGTTGCAGCACAAAACCTCTAACAAACCATATCACAACATCTCAACATCACCTGTGCACAGGCTGATGCTAATACAGTGAAGCAGAGCAAAGTTGGAGAGGTTTTAGTAGAAGCATGTTAAGGCGGAATCTTCAAATTGGCCATTGGGGTACATTTGGGTACCATCTGTGCCATTTGAAATTTTCTCAGGTATCTGTAAAACTAATTTCATTTCATTTACATGTCACTATAGGTATTAATTCCTTCTAAATACAACTGTTTCTGGCTTTGTTTTTAAAAAAAATGAATCAATCAGACCTCTATACATGTTCCCTTTCAAAGAAAACCAGTGGTCTATGTGGACACCAGATGCCTGTATTGAGGGCCAATGCCTTGATCGTGTTTTCATATGGATGGCTGAGGAAACTAGTAACTCCAGCTGTCAAATAGATGTAGTGGAGTAAAAAGTACACTATTTCCCTTTGAAATATAGTGGAGTAGAAGAATAAAGTATGGAAAAGTAAAGTAATTCAAAATTGTATTTAAGTACAGTACTTGGGTAAATGTATATAGTCAACAAAAGTAGGCATCTTTTTTTTTTTTTTTTTTTAGCTTTGTGACAAAGCAGTCTTGAAACAATCCAGAAGATTGTTATAAGAGTTGGGAGAATTTTCTCATAAAGTTATGACTTTATTCTCGTGATATTACGCCTTTTTTGTCGTAGAGTTATGACTTTATTCTCATAATATTACGACTTTTTTTCTTGTAAACTTATGACTTTATTCTCATAATATTACGACTTTTTTTCTCTTAAACTTTTGACTTTATTCTCATAGTATTACAAGTTTTTTTCTCTTAAACTTATGACTTTATTCTCATAGTATTACAAGTTTTTTTCTCTTAAACTTATGACTTTATTCTCATTATATTACGACTTTTTTTCTTGTAAACTTATGACTTTATTCTCATATTACAAGTTTTTTTCTCTTAAACTTATGACTTTATTCTCATTACATTACGACTTTTTTTCTTGTAAACTTATGACTTTATTCTCATAGTATTACAAGTTTTTTTCTCTTAAACTTATGACTTTATTCTCATTATATTACGACTTTTTTTCTTGTAAACTTATGACTTTATTCTCATAATATTACAACTTTTTTTCTCGTAAACCTATGAATTTATTCTCGTAATATTATGACATTATTCTCGAAACCTCCGATTTTTTTTCTCCTCAATGTGGCCCTTATACTTTGTTGTACTTCAGCTACTCCAAATTGTTGAAATGTTTTTCTCGTAACTAATTCTTCATTCTTCTAAAAATATGTGACACTATAAGGGCTTAAAGTTCCTTGTATATTATTATTAATAGGTAACATTTACAGGAGCAGTGCTTGGTACAAATGTGCACACTGCAGCAGTGTATTTCTACAGTATGGTGCTGTTTTATGCCAGCTGAGGCTTCTGCTCAGGAATGCATCATGCGTGTTGCTTCCTGTCGAAGTCAGGGCGAAATCTGTTTTCATTGCCACTGAAACAGAATGATTCAGAAACCCATGAAAATATAACAGATGCAATAGGTTTATACAAGGAATATATTTAAATATAAAAATAACACCGGCAATCTGTGCAGCTGTAACAAGGTTTGTGGGCACACTTGAGAACTTTACATAATGCATGAAGCAGCGTATGATTTATAGCCGACTGAAGGTGTGGTATACAGGCTGATGCACACCTCCGTTAGCAAAAGAGCGGCGTCTCTGGCTCCTGACCCATCCTAGATCAATGTCTGAGCGTAACCTGCCTTGTCAGAGCAGTGAGCCCAATTCTTGTAGGTCATGTTCATGTTCACACATTTACACTCAACATTGGTGGAGGGCAGAGAGGGGAAAAAAGAGGCAGCACGGCCCGAGGGTTCACCGTGGTATTTTCATTTGATGCTCTACTTCTCAGTTTGAGATCTGGGTGTTTTTGGAAGATTGTTTTGTTCTTGGGTTAGCCACATACAGACCTCCATTATACGGGATTTCTAATGATGCTGACGCAGACTTGGCGGTTTGATTTTACCCCCAACGAAGGCAAAGTAATTAGGCTAACACCAGTGAGGCCCTAGTTCGAGTTTTCTTTCTCTCGTTATTGTTGTGTGTGTGTATCAAGAGGCTGGATTACTTGTGTGGTTTGGGGGTTTTGTTGTGAGAGGTTTCCTTAAAGAAGATCAGAATTGAGTCTTCTCTCACGCCATGCAACTTTGCTCCAGAGCTTTTTCAATTTTGTTGTTGGCATTTTTTAAGAGCTTGAAAGGTTGCTGCTGCAATACAAATACTGGCAGCGCCCAGTAAAAGTTTCAACGTGTCCCGAAGCAGAAGTACCTAATCTTCATGCATGTTTGCATCAGCGTGTTCTTAAAGGCCCCGACACATGAAGCAGACAGTCGACGTCAGACAGTTTGGGACCGTCGGTGAGCGTCTGTCGGCCTAGTTTCTGAGGTGTGTCCCGCACCGTCGACTCTAGTCTGCTTGTGTTGGAGGTTTTTTGGCCAATTCAGTGTGTTGAATCCGGCGGTGAGAGAAATCGCTCTGATTGGCTGTTCAGCTTAAACGAATCAGTGCACAAGAAGAGAAACAGAAGGGAGGAAAGCAAGCAAACGAGTAAAGTCAAGAGGGCACACACACAAGGCTCTTCTCATTGTTCATCTTCATCTCATCTGATCATTCAACACACTGATATTTTCAGAACAAGTGAAGCTAAGTGGTGAGTGAGAGTGAGAGTGAGAGTGGTGTGAAAATGGTCGGCAGACGCCGCTTTGTTTCATGTACGTATCATAACGACTGCTTGTATATCTGCCATCCTCGGTCTTCCGGTTTCCCTTTTTGAGTGATAAATACAGACTACCGCCGCCTGCTGGTGTGGAGAGTTATTTAATCTCAAGCAGGCGCAGAACGTAGGTGCTCACTGGCCGTCGGCTGTAGTCTTTGCGGTGTGTTCAAGTGCAACTTTGTCGGCCAAGACAAAGGCGACGTGAGGCGACGCAACAGTCGGCCTTCAGGCCTTAAGGGACATACAGTACAAGTGGCTAAAACCAGCTGAACCCATCCAAGAATTTTCATCCTCATCCTCTGTTTGAATACCAGAAAATACCAGAGAATCATATGGGTTTAGAAGAAGAAGAAGAAGAAGAAGAAGAAGAAGAAGAAGGTTCACATACATAGATGCTGCCTGCTTTAATAGACAACCCCTGAGCCCATTCCTTTGCATCAAACAGTTGGGACACCAGGGAGAAGGTGTGAAGACGAGGAGAGCAGAGAGGAACAGAAGGTAAATGTGGCGAACGAGGAAGCGCGCATGTGTCTGGAGAATAGAGAATGAGGGCGGTTGTCTTCACAGATCCTTGGCAATTGTGTCTTTTGTCACATCAAATTTGACGCAAGACCCGTCTGCCATTGGTCGTGTCCCTTGCCACTCGCGGCCGCAGTTGCACAAGCCAGTGATGCTGTGTGCACGAAGGCCGGCCCTCCTCTCTCTCAGGGTGCTATAAATAGGGGAAGCGAGGCCTCGGGCTCTCAGTGTAATGAGATTAAACCCAACCAGCCTCGGCTCCCAGTGTTTTATTGAGCTTTATTTCAGTTTCCATTCTGTGTTTCAATATGTATAAGGAAGATATTGAGTGTGGCTGCTTCTGCGTGCTGGAGTCCGTGGAGGAACATTCGGTTGTGCATCAGTATGTCAATGTGTGTTTGTGTACATGTATTCGTGTGTGTATGTGAAGGCAGCAAGAGCGAGAGATAATGTGAAAGACTTGTGTGAGTATGTGTGTGTGTGTGTGTGTGTGTGTATGTAATGTCCTCATTCTGCAACCCGCAGGGCATGGCACATCTCCTTAAGATGTGTTCATCATGATGGTAAAGCGTTTGTCGACATTAACGTTCGTGCCGTCACGAAGCTCCGGCGACCGCTCCTGACTTTTCCAGCAGTTTTTCCATTTGATTCACGTGAGAGGCCCGTCTGTTGCCGCCAGTGGAAAAGTGATAGTTAGCCGCAGTGCACACCGCTTTTGTTGAATCCTGAATTCTGTGAAAGGCAGACAGAGAGCCGCACTGGCACAGCTATCTGTGGGTGAACGTCTGCGCGTGACCATGTGCTCGCGCGAATGCTTTTGTAAGACGGAAAGTGTCTGGGGACACGCAGAGTGGGAGACATTCATTCTGTTTGGACATACTGCTGATTCTCACAGCTCATATTCCCAGACTCTGACGTTTTGGAAACGGTCTGCTAGACTCTGACTGCCTTTTTCTACCACGCCGCTCAGGCCCCATTAACCAATCACAGCTTCTTCCTCCATCATTTTGCCATCCGTTAGGGAGACTCCCCAGGTTCACTCGATTCTCTGCTGATAAATCTATCTGTTATTCATCTCCTGCTTCTAATCCCATTAGTGGGAGAACATTATCAACATCGTCTGCACCTCTGAGACTCATCGTAGGAACACATTCATCAGTGGTCAATGGAAGAGAAAGATAAACACAGTAATGCAGCTAAAAGCAAAATGGATCCATCTGTTACAGTTTTGTTGACGCGTCGCTTGGCTTTTATTTAGCGTAGTCAAAACAACAACCTCTCCAGATTTAGGATATGCGACTGTTGGTCAGGTCTAGTGTGACAGAGTAAAGTCAGACAGATGCTGAAAAGTTCAAGCTGCTGGCGTGAGGTGATGTGAGGAAAGAAGTGGAGACAGAAAGGCCACATTTTGAATTGGGGAACATTTTTGAAAGTCTGAAATTATAGTGCTTATGCTTTTTTTTTTTAAGAGAGACCATGAGGAACGGGTCATCAAATGACACAAGAATAAAAATGACAGACATATGAGTCATCAGACGAGCATGTCGCATTCACTGCCTCGCTGCAAGGCAACGGCCCTGAGGCAGTTTCAGGACAAATGAATCCACACAGATAGTCCTGCCTTTTCCTCACTAATGATATCTAACTGCTATCCAGGACGATCACACTGATTCTCTTATTGTTCTCTCGCTAACAGCACTATAATTGGAGTACAGTTTTACTAATTGTCCTTGTTAAATTTATGGCATATTTTATTTCCAGGGATGTAATTTACCTCTCTATAAAATACTCAGCGCTTAATTTAGTAAAAGAGATGTTACTGATCTTTTTAGGGTATAAACCGTAAATATATATATGTCCATAGTATGCATCATAGTAAGTGTTATCAAGCACAGGGTAATTTACAGTGGATAACATGACTGAGTGTGATGTGAAAGGGGTTGTTTGATGAACTCGCAGAAGCTTTATCGCATCTTTCAGCTCATTGTTTTGGTTCACCGCTCTCATAGCATCGTTTCCTGGGATTCTCAGTGGTAGACTCCCAGAATGCATTGCTTTCACAACAATATACAGCATAAGCATAATACAATAGGTCACTGTTAGAATTTCACTATAAATTTACATCGAAGCGTTACGCCGAATTCACACCAGGTGGCAACGAAGTGTGGCTCGCCGCAGCAATTACATTTTTCTGCAGCCGGGAGGTGTTATGTTAGGTTTTATGTGTTTCAGGCGGGAAGAATTTTTTTGTAACAGAGGTCAACATTTCACAGGAGTCACAGGATCTGTTTACTGATTGGCTGCGGGTACTCTCTGGCCACACTTCGCCGCTAAAAGTTCAACTTTTCTCAACTTTCGTTTGGCTGCACTTCGCCACAGAATCAAACAGCCACAGCTCGCTGAGCTCGGGAGCGGCCGTCGCAGCTTTTCATAGACACTGCATGGCAGCTCACCGCAGGCCGCACTTCACAACTGCTCTGGTGTGAACTTGGCGTTACAGTGTGCAATCTCACTCTTTCAGTCATTACCCAGAGCTCAAGGCCATATAGGAGAAGGCTTTTTTAAAAGTAAAATTGTTTTTGCTTCATATTGCTGGTGGTTTTTCATCGTCGTATCCATCAACTGGAGCTTACTTACTGTAAGACTGCATTCGTTTTTAAATCAGTTTCTTACTGTATAGCGCTGCTATACATGTGGCTGTTTATGAAGGATGCAGCAAAGCGAACGAGGGGGAAGCGATTCAATGGTGCACTCACTTTTGTCCAGCCACGCCATGAATGCATTACAGGACAACGGAGCACCGAGCTAAGTGGACCATTTCACTGTGTATTCAAATCAACCTTGTGCGCTCTCTCACTCGGCTGCACCCTGCCCAGCATTTGTTTTTGCACCCCCATTATATCAGTAATTATCTATGATTCCAGGGTAATACGCAGCCAGCCATCTTTGTGCTGCAGAATATGTATGACGAATTGGATGCCAAGACTGCTTATTAGTCTGCCTTTCACTTCTAGATTGGATTAAATATGACAGGATTTGAAATTACAGAATGAATATGTAGATTTTCAACCCATGAAATACAGATAGATAGATAGATATGTAGATAGATAGATTCATAAATGGATAAATTCATAGATAGATGGATATATAGATAGATAGATAGATAGATAGATAGATAGATAGATAGATAGATAGATAGATAAACTCTTACATTAGCCAAGAGTGCCAGACTGAGTGAATAGACAGATGGAGGAAAAGATGGAGGGAAAGATAGTGAGATGGTGAGGAGGCACAGTGACACAAAGGTAGCTCTGGATGACTCACTCTCTCTCTCTCTCTCTAGTCTGGATTAAAATAAAAGAGACCCAGCAGCCCCAGCCTGCAGAGAGGGAGTTACGCGCTCCATCTCAGAGATAGGGTGATGCGCTAAAAATACCACTCCTTGTGTGGGCTTGTTAAGGGGGGGGGGGCATGGGGAGGGTTATGGATTTGGTGATATAGTAGAGATGCCAGTGCTGCTATCACTACTTTCTACAGTCCAGCTCGATTGCATTTCCATCTCCTCTCAGCCGTTTCTTTTCTCATCATCTCTGCTCCACTAACTGGGTTTTTTCGTAATAGCACTCTTCCACTCTCTAGGAATGCTGGTCAGTGCATTTAGTTCATTAATTCAGCTGCTTTTTTCTCGTTGACCCCCATTCCTTCTCTCCATCACTGCTAGTGTCTCCTCTCTGAGAAACCCCATTAAACACCAAATCAATATCGCTGTATTGCTCTCGCCGGCTGCTGGACAGTCGCTCTCCGCCGTCGAGGACTTCGTCTCTCAACTCCTAATTTGTCTGGATGCGAGTGGCAGGAGACTAAGCAGAGCACCAATCGAACACGTCTCTCCATCTGTCATCTCTCAGGAGTGTTCTCTGTGTCAGCTGATCCATCTGTTTAGCCCAGTCTCAGCCTCAGCCTCCACAACAGCAGAGGGGAGGAGAAATACAGTGTAGCACCAAACCTACAAGGAACAATGCTCATTAAACAAACAGTTCCTCTGGTTTCCCTGCTGATATTTGGGAATCTGAAGGCTGGTTATAAAAAGAGCCGGGTGTTTATTGGGAGTCACGATTCTTAAATGCTTACCTTTCACACTAAACGGCCTCCGGGGGTCACAGGGAGGATTTACATATAAAAGAGTAGGGAGCCTCCCTGAGGAGGAAGAATCAGAAGGAAGATGAGTTCTTGCTGGTGCTGCGTGTTCCCAATCTCAGTTGTAATTAATCATCTTGTGTGTGGCCAGAGTTTGAGAGTGTGAAAGACACTCTGACAGGCAGAAGGACTGAAGACACAAAGAGTATGAAACAAAAAATAAGACAAGCTGTGCTGACCTTGTTGATCCCTGTTTCTAATACAGTACATGCTGCAATAGTGCAGCAGACAACAGCAGAACAGTGTGCAGAGACACAGAGCAGTTGGAAAGAGGTTTTTCATTCTTTTGGCTTTACTCCAAGACAGTGTCTGTAAAGATTTTTAGCTCTTCGTGTACCAAGTCCTCCAATTTTAGGACACTACAGCAGGAAGATGACACTAAACATGCAGACGAGGCAACCGATGATTTTTTGATGTCCAAATAGTGAAATAATCGTGACTGGTCAGGTCAGTCGTCTGAGCTCAGTCCAACTGAGCATGTGTCTGACTTCCCGGAGACCAGATTGAAGGCAAAAAGGCTGCAAAACAAACAAGAAGCGAAGATGGCCGCAGTTCAGGCCTGAGAGTTACACTAAAGCCCCTTTCCCACTGGACTACGGTAACCAGACGCCATTGTTTATCCGGGATTGTCCCAGTTTCAAGCTGGGTGTCCCGAGTCCCGGCAGTTATCTGTAAAACACTAAAATGTCCTTGTTTTCACATCAATTAAATAACATCAATAGGGCTGTCAAAGTTAACGCGATAATAATGTGTTAATGCAAATTCGTTTAACGCCACTAATTTCTTTAACGCATTAACGCAACTTGCGATTTTTAGATTAGTGGGCTCAGTTTTAAAGCTAGAGTGAAGATACTGGCATCCTAATGAACTAAAAAACCTAAGGAATCCATCAACCATATCATACTAGCTTGTCGAAAAAGAGGCTATGTAACGCTCCAAACTTGCACTAAATGGCGATTGGCGATTTTTCAAAGGGGTCCCTTGACCTCTGACCTCAAGATATGTGAATGAAAATGGGTTCTATGGGTACCCACGAGTCTCCCCTTTACAGACATGCCCACTTTATGATAATCACATGCAGTTTGGGGCAAGTCGTAGTCAAGTCAGCACACTGACACACTGACAGCTGTTGTTGCCTGTTGGTCTGCAGTTTACCATGTTATGATTTGAGCATATTTTTATGCTAAATGCAGTACCTGTGAGGGTTTCTGGACAATATTTGTAATTGTTTTGTTTTGTTAATTGATTTCCAATGATAAAAAAATACATACATTTGCATAAAGCAAGCATATTTGCCCACTCCCATGTTGCTAAGAGTATTAAATACTTGACAAATCTCCCTTTAAGGTACTTTTTCAACAGATAAAAACTATATTTTTTCCCCTGTGTTTAAAGAACCTGCATGTACGCGCAAATTTTGGCGGGAAAAGGGTGTTATGACTGCAAAGGTTTGCATCAAAATGTTAAATATGACAGTTTATTCTGACTTGTTGAATTACTTTCTGTCCTCTAAAATTTGTTTGACAAAAAAAGGCATCATTTTCCACAAAGTCCATCGACGTAAACACCCAGATATTAAAGCAAGTCTGGATTTTAACCTAAAACTCACTGTGTCATCCAGTGAGCTGGAGGACAGAACCAGCACAACAATAAAAATTAATGAATGCCCTTTAATATTTTCTCACTTCACTCTGTTGATGCATTTAAAATGTAACCCACATGAGCCGTGCGCTGTGCAGTAGAGTAGGCCATGTCACAAAGTTGCATCTAAACAGAGTTGGAAGTGGAGCAACGTGTGAAGCAGACACGGCGGTGACAGAACAAGTCGACCTCCACCTGAGGAGAGACTCCTGTGGGTTTGTGGAGTTCAGAGATCTGCTGATGTGATGTAAAGTGACGGATTCCTCTGGTGGGTTTCGAAGAATACAGAGTGTAAGACAATACACAGAGCAACGAAGCCCAAATTCCTCAGGTGAAAGAAACCACTGTACTAAGAGCTTTGTGTGTCTAATGTGAATCACTCAATCCGGGTGGAATTCATTTTGCACAGTGCATTAATAGATTAGGAGGGCTGGCGGTGGGTGTCCTTTCAATACGTGGAGGGCCTGTTGCTGTGCGGAATAAAGGCTGATTATCCTGTCTAGTGTAGCCCATAAAATAAATCCCTTTCCTGTGGCATTTGCCAGGTGTGTGATTGCGGCCAATCCCTCCGGGTTCCTCCTGAAAGGCATGCGTTCTGCACTTTCAGAGGCTGAGGAACGGCCGTCTGTGTTCGGCCGCCCGGAGTTGGGTCGGTGATCCTGTGGGCAGGATAATCTGCTGTAATCCCCGGCTCTGTGATCTGACCACAGCGCAGTGGAGAGCTGGATGGGTGGCAGAGGCGACGCCAGAAGCAGACAGCTGGGGGGGGAGGGCAGCGGAGAGGTCAGGGAGGTCAGGGCCACTGCACTGTAGAAACCTCCTTCCCTTTTTCCACCAAAATTACAGCGTATATGTCTTTTTAAACATAGGAAAAGGTGATGGACTTCTCTCCCATTGCCAGTAGTCAAGTATGCCTTTTCTTTTTTTTTTCTTTGATGCGTCACATTCAACGTCACAAACACGCCAGAAAACATGGTTAGTAAGCAGTAAAATATTACGGTGGTTACTTCTTTTTTTTACTTCTTCAGTCTCTTTCAAACTGTCAACCCAGAGCTGGTGATTGTTGGAACAGTGGAAAAACTAACAAAGACGGTTTTGATGAGTTTTAATTTGTTTCTGCTGAGTTTGTGTGAAGTGTATTTTGATGATTAGCGAGGTACAATTACTGTTTCTGTCAGAGGAGTCTGGTAGGTTTGAGGAGTGCATATAACAGCTGCTTCTTTTAACATCTACTGTAACTCTGTGAATGAAGGGTTTATTTTCACCAAACCAGAGTTGGTGATTGTTGGAACAATGGAAAGACTAACAAAGATGGTTGTAATGAGTTTTATTTTGTCTCTGTCGAGTTTGAATTAAGTGTTTCGATGATCAGCGAGGTAAAATTTCTGTTGTCTGACTGGAGTCTGGTAGCTTTGAGGATGTTTTCTATGTTAAGAAATTATAATAATTTTCTAAATCCATGGTTTTATTTATTATATATTCACTTTAATGCACGTAACATAGCATCACACCCTGGAAAAGGGGCAAAAATTAGCGTGTCCACCATGTTTCCATCAGTGCCGAACGGAGCTGGAGCCGATAAATACCCGGGATTGCTGCAGAGTCATTTGTCCTGGAAATGAATGCAGATTATAACCTTTCCAACTAAAGACAAAAGCCAGATGTTAGTGGGTGCTAGTTTGTTTTTTTGCCCAGTGGGAAAGGGGCTTTACTCTGCTTACAAAATGACCAGACATCCACATAAAGATAAACCTACAGTAAGCTAAGAGTTTCAAGTCAATCCTTTCAGTATTGATGTAAAACGCCACACAGTTTTTCTTAAACTGTGCACAGCCACATTCAGTCCAGTATTAGTACTAACATGTAGATCTCACTGCAGCTCTACTGACTAATAAACTGAGAGTATGAGGGTAGCTGGGGCTGACGTGGATTTGAGTTTTCATCTGGGTTGGTATTGTTTTCATTTTTATCTGAGAAAATGTCTCTGACTCATCTGAGATGCACGCATGAAAAGACTCATAACAAGTCTCCATCATGCAACTCTATTCAAACTGTGTAAAGGGAGAGTTTCTGTGCAGAATGCAATGTATGCTGGGCAATATGCTAATAAGATAATGATGTTTCTCGGCCAACATATAGTTGATGAGTTTAATGAGCGTTCAGCCGCCAGGTTGCAAGAAGTCACGAAGCTTGAGTTCATGATTATAAGCTCTGAAATGATTTAATCTTGAACTAATTACATCGAATTAGTGACAATAGATGAGTTGATTTCACTAAAGATCAGATTTAACTGTGTGACTACTGACCAACCTGTCACTGTCACACTGTTTATTTCTGCTCCAGTGGCCTGCCATGTATTTCCCCCTCCTCCAAGCATGTCATTGCCTTATTCTCATCCCGGCTCTGTGAAGCTCCGGTGGCCAGATGCCCTCTCTTTGCCCATGTGGCGTGGCGCCAGCACTATCCCTTCTTGTGCATCGTACTGTAAATGCCGACATTAAAATGGAAGCAGTCTTGAGCGTGCCTCTGTCTTCCTATCCCTCTAGTGATTGCCTGAGAGGCACAAAAGGGCAAGCCAAGGCAAGCGGCGATGGCAAGTCTGCTCTGGACATGTCATTTGAGATGTGTCAGTTACGGGCATGTTGCCCTAAAAGCATGCCCCAGCCAGCCCGAGAGTGCTTCATAATAAACCCCCCTAATGTGCTCGATAGATCCGCGGATGATTCAACCGCAGCAGCAATGGAGTACAGCTGTGATTACATGGTCAGCCTATAAAAGTAGCACCCTTTCCCAATTTGCAAGTCCCAGCTTCTCTTCCCTTCAACTCCCCTCTCACTGCCACCCCCACGTTGGTAGCAATCAGCCAGGTGCTAAATGCCTGGGTGAGGCACAGCTCATGGGTGGGTGGGGGCAGTACTGGAGGAGGTGGTGGTGGGGGGGGGGGGGGGTTGAAATTGCACGTGGAAATAAGCATCTGTGCTTGCTTGGCAGAGGAGGAAGCGGGGGCAGGAAATAACTGTCATTCTCTACTGAGCTGAGCGTATGAGTGTATGAGTGTGTGTGTGGTGGGGAGAGAGAGGGTGATGGACTCAGGCAGGTTAATCATTAACTTAGTGAAGTGAAGAGAATGAAGAAAAGGGGGTGAGGAGGGGAAGAGATTGACTGTGAGAGTGTGTGTTGATTTTTTTTTTTTTAAAGTAGCTTAACCCCTTAAAACGCCACCGGCGGGCCGCTATTCTGTCTTTCAGAGGTTGTAGCGGGCTCAGTTTTCAAGCTAGAGTGATGATACTGGTATCATATGAAACTACAAAGCCTAAGGAATACATTGGTACCATGTCAATGTCATGTGATTTTCAAAGAGTTCCCTTGACCTCTGATCTCAAGATATGTGATTGAAAATGGGGGGACGGTTGTGATTGCAATCGTGGAGGATGGATGTATTAAGAGAACTGGATACAGCGTTGGAGGCGAGCTCCCGTTCATTCCTATGAAAGTTGCTCAGTGGCGCAAGAATGCCAAAATGACTCGACTCTGACTGGAAAAGTACCCGGATCTTCCGGCGATCTTCCGCATCCATTCGGCCCATGGAGCAGGCGCAGTAGCGTCCGCTCGGTCACATGGCTCGGTCACAGCATCACAGCCGTCACGCTGTCGTCACGGTCTGCCTCAGTCTTGGTCTCATTCACATGAACGGAGGAAGGAAAATAACTCTGGATTTGGCTATTAGTGCATTTTACAACTTTCAGGACCTAATGATTTAAATAAGGACTATTAGAGTGTTCGTACTGAGAAGTTGATTCACCTCAAAAAAAATTATCCACTGAGTTACAGACGTCTCTTTCCCAATGTAAGTCTATGGGAAAAAGTATTTTTGGGCCCAATGGCATCACGTGACGGACACAGAAGTTTTAGTACCACCGTTTGGCCACTACAAAAATTGGGATCAACGACCGACGCTCTTCCTGGGGGCTTGTCGCGTAGAAGCGTTACTGTAGGTTCTACGCTCTTATACTCTTTCACAATTTATTTTTATTGATTAATTCATTTATTAATTAATTTTTTATTTCTTATTAATGACTAAAACAACTTCACACATGGTACTGAGCTGCATCTCAACTTAATCTTCGGGTTCCCAGCTTTCAGATGATGTACACCACTTCTATGTGACATCTACTGTTGACTATTTATCTCCCCTGAACATCCGCTGTCCCCCACCCTACCCCTCTGAAAAGAGGGCGGAACGGTAAGGGGGTTAAATGATATAAGGATTGGTGCATCCCCTCAGAGAGGCCTGATTAACGGTACCGTACAGTGTGATGCATGCAGGGAAAGAAGAGCTGACACCAACCAGACTGTTTGGAAAATGCTGATGTGGCAGCAGCCAGCCAGGATGGATGGGGGGGGGGGGGATTTGGGGGCTTCCCCGTGATGATTGTTAATGAATAATCGATTGCAAGACTGGGTCAATGGAGGGGATGTATGTGCATCTCCTCTACACTCTCACACAGACTTATAGGTTTAATTAAACTAATCGCTGCATTGACTCGGAGCTCCAAAGCCCTTTGAAGCCTGCCGTGTTAATGACATGAAATCAAGCTCCCCCCTTTTGTTGCAGAAGCAGAGAAGAGAGAAAATGAAGTGCCGCTGCAGAACAGTTCAATTTCCCCGGCTTACTCTGCACACTCTGTGAGAAGATGCACAGCTGTAATTTAATAATAAGTATCACAGTAATACCGGTGTGTAAGATTTCTCTCTATAAATCCAATTCAGCTCGATGTCACACAGCTGCTGCACATGCGACAAATGAGCTGTACATTTTCCAAGTCAGTGCCCATGTCTCTCTGTCACGCAAAAATGAATCACGTTGTTAACATATCCATTACCATAGGTTTGTCTCTGGCGTGCGTCACCGAGCCGCGCTGAGTTAACAGAGCGAGGCAGTTCAGGTAGCGGGGCTACATGAGAGACTTTAACGTGCTCCTCTCTCCATCCTGACAGGGACGGTTTGTTATCTTCCGTAAGAAGGAGTCACTCAGCCGGCACAAATCCCCTTCCTTCTGAAACCTCTGATCATCATGTCATTGTCCGCAGCGATACACTCCAGGGACTCTGCTTTCACACAATGAGACCAAGGGAGCTGCCCACAGCTCGGCTCATCATCACCCTGTGTACGGTCTGTGTGTGTGTGTGCACATGCATCTAGGTGAAACAAAAGAGCTTCAGCGTTAATGTGTTGTGTGTGTGTGTGTGTGTGCTTAAGTGCACCATGGGGGTGTGTTTTTCCAAGTTGTGTGTGCGTCCACATGTGTGTGCACATGAGTCACTTTGAGAGGTTTCACCAGCTATTATCGAGCTGGGACTATTTAATAGTAGATAGAATAATTGTCTCCTCATCAGCTCTCCAGAGATTACAATAGTAACTGTCATGTGAATTATAATTCTTGACATTTTTCCACAGTGTGTCTTTGAAAGGCACTGTTCAAACAAGCTGTGTGTGTATGTGAGGACTTTTCATAAGCGACTTTCCAAGACGAGCTCCTCCATCCGTCCCCCGTCCCCGTCCCCCCCTTGTGTTATAAACAAACGATAGTTACTCTCTCCCAGGAAAAGAGGGGAGGGAAAAGCGAGTCTCAGAAGAAAGGGGAAGGCAGGAGGAGAGGAGGAGGAAACAGCTTGACAAGGCATCTTACCTTTACTGTGTTCTTCGCTGTGCTCGGGCTTTAAGCCGCTCGCTGAAAGGTGGAACACTGAATTCATGCAGCAGGTTTTTCTTTTTTGGTTTGCTGCTCTTGCAGAAAAAGAAGGCTGAGGGGAAAAACAGATACTATTCACCAGCCGTCTCATTTGTGCTCTCATTTGGTATGTGCACAGTGTATATTCAAATCGTGACACGCAAAAGTTTGAATATCTTCCCTCTTCAGTGTTTCAGTCACAAACAAACACACAATTGTCACGCAGACGTGCCGGCACACACACACTTTCTCTCTCACACACAAACACACTTGCACGCATAATTTAAAATGCCGAATCTGTATTCCAAACACTGACTAAAGGTTAGACCCGCTACCGAAAACAAAAACTTGTTTGGAGTGAGTTTCCACTCAGGCAAGCAGAAATGAAGAATTAGATTTAATCAAGAATCAGCAGCAGGTGATGCTGGAGAGTTTGATCTGTTCTTATTGATTTACTTCAGCCTGCAGCACAGACATTAAAATAAGCACACATTTTAATAGGAATTTCTCTTAATTACTTAGGCATAAAAGATATTTTATTATGACTTTTATTTATTTTTTGTATTATTTTTTTTAAACATAGTCTTAAACAGCTCCTTTGCTTGTAAATGTTTGTCTGGGTACGTGTCTGCCTTCATGGATTAATAAAAGTTGTGTAAGAAAAACAACTGAAACACGTTCTCATCCCAACAACATGCTGAAGCTTTGTCAGACCCAACGGCGTAACTTTTCGGTCGCAGTAAACACGTACTTAACGTTGTGAATTAAACAAAAACACTTGCTTAGGTTTAGGCAACAAAACCACTATAGGTATAGGAAAAAAACAACATAGTTGGGCTTAAAATGACATTGTTGTTTGTACATTGAAAATGACACTTGGCGCAGTGAACACGGGACATGAACGAACAGCTGATTGTAACGTTAAAGTGAAACGTAACACGCGGAACACGAACAGCGTTCTCCTGGATGAAAGGCTTGTGTTTGTTCGACCCATCCACCTCCCCTCCCGCCCTGTGTGTCTTTCGCTCTTTAAACTACGTCACCAAAGCACTTTCTCTGTGCGTTTACTGTTGCCACAGATAGGTTTACATTGTGGTTAATGGAAAGCCCGGTGTTTCTCATACCGGCACTAAAGGGTGCCTTGTGCGGTAGTATCGAACGCTGACGAAACGCCATGACAGAATGTCGGTATTTGTGGCACTGGGAATAAGAACGGGCTGGCTATAGTTATGTCATTTTAAAGAAATCACCATATAGGCCTACCTCTATATTACTCATATTATCTGTTTTCTGTATATTAAAAGTTTGTTTATGTCCAAATTAAAAAAAACGTGATTTGGCAGCTTCTAGTGGTATGGTTGCGGTTGTAACCGACTGAGTACCCCTCCGCTCACTCCTCCCTTTCCAAGACTGCGGTAATGTGAGCCGCCGAGTGCAAAACTACGCCGTTTTCCTCGCTCAGAGGCCATCCTTACCATAATAACACTACTTTAGGAGCAACGGAAGTCAGACAGCGGTCAGACCACAGTTTCACAAGTGCGTTGGAAATCAATGGTGACCTTCAGGTCACGTAAAAACGTGAAAGGCTCTCTCTGGAGCCAGTGTTTGGTTTGTCCGTTCTGGGCTACTGTAGAAACATGGTGGAGCACCCTGGCAGACTCCGTGAAGAGGACCCGCTCCCATATATGAAGGGCTCATTCTAAGCTAACGAAAACACAACAATTCTTAGTTTCAGGTGATTATACACTAATGAAAACATAATTATGAACATTATAATCCATTTCTGCTAATTGATCTGCCGAAATGTTACACACTGGTCCTTTAAACAGTTTGGTTAGTCTGTTAAGTAGCTATAATATCTATGTGAAGATGTGGAGTATTAGACAGTGTCACAGGAAATAAAGTGGTAAGATGTGCAATCAGTACTGAGAAGTTTTAGTTCTCTCTTTAAAAGGAAATTGCCACACTTGTTGTTTCCAAATGCCATTTTAGTATTTCCGGTGTTAATACGTTATAGTTGCCCTGCTGTTAATCCAATACCTTCTTATTATTAAAGCAATAATAATAACACCTCAGGAGCTGCCAGCAAACCTGATACCTGCAGTGGCTCAACGGCTCCAGCACAGTTTTTTATTATTAACACTGCAGTCAGATATTTCTGCATTTTGAGTTGCAGAGTGTTGAGAATATGTGTTAAAAAAAAAAAAAAAAAAAGTCCTGCTTGAGGCTGTCTACCATTGCTATCTCGGATGTCATCACTGAATTAGTCGTGGTTGACCTAATGCACCTTGTTTGAAAGCTATTTCATGGTCTAATTGTTGCTCGTGGAAGAATATTAAGGCATCACTGTGTCTGCTCTCATCTAAAAGGCCAAGGAAAGTGCTGTTTGGTGAGAGCAAGTCTGTTGATGTCAAAATAAGACATGTTTTGGGCGCAAACCTTGCACGCTGTTTAGTAGAACATGTAAACATTTACACAGGGGCATGAGTCAACGCGTGTTCTCTTTCCTCCCTCCTCTTTTTCTGGGGTTGTTTCTCTTCAAAAATCCTCATTACACACACAGACTCTGTTGAGCGCTACTCTTCCTGTTGCTGCAGAGGAACTGCGAGCAGTGAGATAAGGACAGTGTGTGAGAGCACATAGCTTGCATCAGGGGGGGGGGGGGGGAGGAGATAAAAAAGTAATAGATACAACGTGAAGGGCAAAGAGAGGCTGCCTAATTAACAGAGATCATCACGGTTTGTTTTTGCAAGCCCGGGTGTCTCTAGAGGATGTGAAACGCAGCAACCTGGAGACCAGATGGGGACAGAGGTCCAGTTTGGGCTGGCTTGTCCCAGCAGCAGCATCAGCAGCGGCAGCAGCAAGCAAACAGAGCTGAGGTGGTGAAATATCAGAAGAGGTCTCGTCTGGGAGGCTCAAACAGACCTGCACAGAGAAGGATTAAGGAGACCTGCATAAAATCCAAGGAACAAACCGACGCGCTGGAGTTTAAGCAACCTGCAGGGCCCTGAGGATCACACAGTGCAGGATGTGCATGCTTTATGCACTTTGACTCCTCCGGCATGAGATACGTGGGAGAGCAGGACTAAAGGGGGGTGGGGGAATCAGGCCTGGTTATTTATTAGATATCTCGCTCTGCATTGAGGACAGTGTGCACCACGTACGGGCAGGTGCTGGCGGTTGTGTCTGCCTGAGACGTGAGTCGACGCACTAAAGAGTCGATGAGGGGGGCTGCGTGGGAGGCAGGCAGCCAAACAGAGAGAGGCAGCCGCTTTTAAGTGGAGGCTGGGGGAGTTTTCTTTCTTCAAACTGGTCGGCTCCACCAGGGCCAAAGAGCTGGCAGCGATGAGTCAGAGGAAGCTGACACGACAGCTGAGGTTGTGGGAGAGTCCGGAGGGTCCACCTCCTGCGCCCTCTCTCACCTCACCTGTGTCACCGGTGGATCAGGCTCGAGGACACGGCGGCTCGGCTCTGTTCCGCCGCATGAAACTGAACCGCAGTATTCAGGAGCGCAGACGCTCAGCTCACTGTTTATGCAGGTACAGTTCAAGATCTAGAGTTTGACCCAGTCCTCACTAACTAACACGTACCCAGGGTCTGAAAATAACTTTTTTCCACTGCCTGACACTTTTATCTGCCACTTTTGAAATCTATGCGCTATATAAAGTAATTTAGATCTGTTTGATATATTTTACTACCAAAAACATGGTGTGGGTGTATATGCATGGTATGGCACTTTACTGTACTTTGTTATTGTCATCTAGAGTTTTTTTTTGTGTGTTTTTTTTGCATAAAAACACAATTCAAATGATTAGGAAATAAATGATTAGATTTTTATTTAAATATTTGCTTTGATTAATTATTAATATAATGTGTATTATTTTCATAAAAATAACAATATTAAAACTAAAAATAATATTTTTATTTAAATATTTCCTTTAATTATTAATATGAGGGGCATTATTTTATAAAAAATAAAAAATATTAAAATAAAATAATTATTATTTGTATTTAAATAATTGCTCTGATTAATTATTAATATGAGGGGCATTATGTTTTATAAAAATATAAACTATTAAAAAATATATTATCTTTATTTAAATATTTGCTTTAATTATTAACATGAGATATATTATTTTTTATAACAATAAAAACTATAAAAACTAAAAAAGTATTATTACTTTTATTTAAATATTTGCTTTTATTCATTATTAATATGAGGTGCATTATTTGCAGCTCACTGGCTGCAGAAAACATCAGATGTACGTCCCTATAAAATTATTTGCATACATATCTGTTCTATTAAGAAGAAGATGTGGTGATTTGTGATTGTTCTGCATCAGTTCAGATGAGCATTATGAACATAAATTATTCCAGGCACACACTGTAATAACCACAGTCAGATGGATTAGATTTTATGGAAGTGTTGAATTCAGAATGCTGAAGTCTCATAATTACTCTCAAAGTTTGCAAAAAAAAATAAAAGCGGGGATTAGCTCGTGCAGCTTGCAGAGGGTTCCCCCTGGCAGACATTTTTGATGTGTTTTTCATTACTGGGGAAACTTGTTTAATGATAATTTGATCTGTAGCGGTGTACACAAAGCCTTCTGGGGAGAGGAGTGGATCCTAATTGGCCAATTTAGAAGTAAATTCTAAAAATATCACGCTTCACACTTAATTTTAGAAGTCAAAACCGTACACAACTGTGTTGACGACAGAAGTTTGAGAAGTTTAAAGAGAAGTGTGGAGATAAAAGTTATCCTACATTAAAAATAGATGCTGCAGCTACACAGCAACCTGCTTCCCCATCTGTCCTTATCATCCCAACATCTGACTGCAGCCTGGAAGTAACAATTATAGATTCAGATGATTATATATCAGTGAATATATGTAGTCGTGTAGCTGTTTTTATTGTATAACAAACAATTCAAGCAGTATAATTTTCACAAATATTGTCAGATAAGTTGGTATCTGTTAATACGGAATTGTCCATCATTTTCTTGCCAAACTCTAAAACCCCATTCGATCAATAATGACTTCATTTCTTAGCTGCGAAATCGAATCTTTTCTCATCTCAGAAAATGTTGGACTGCAGAGTTTTATTGAAGGCTGCTGGAAAATAAAGGCGTGATGACTGCAGGTGTTGGAGACAAAGAGACGAGTGTAACCTGAGCAGCATGTTGCCGTGTCCTCTTTGGCTGAGCTCGCTCTTTGAGTGGATCTGACAGATTAGTTTCAGGTTTAATGTTAATGGGCAACCTGCTGGCAGAATACTTCTGGGTTGGATGTTATATAGATGTGGTATATACAGCATCAGTCTTAATATGTGTAAGTGGTCTTAAAGGTGCAGTGTGTAGGATTTGTTGGCGTCTAGCGGTGAGGTTGCAGATTACAACCAACTGAAACTTCTCCCATGTGCCAAGCGTGTAGAACTACCAGCCCGGTGTCATTCCCAGGGCTCAGAGAAAAGTAAGTCAGAAGTTTAAAGAGTGAAAGAGACACATTGGGAGGTCGGGAGAGGAGGTGGATGGGTCTAACAAACACAGGGTTTTCATCCAGGAGAACGCTGTTTGTATCCCTTGTTAAGTTTCACGTAACAATCAGCTGATAGTTTGCGTCTCGTGTTCACAACGTCCAGTTTCATTTTCACTTTACAAACATAGTAGTTTTAAGCCCAACCATGTTGTTTCCTAAACCTAACTAAGTGGTTTTGTTGCCAATGTGACACCAAGTGGCGTGACAAAGCAGCAGTATGTGATGTGTTGGGATGAGAGCGTGTGGGAGAACTACTAAAAACTTAAGGAAATCCATTGTACCAACCATGTCATACTAGCTTGTTGCGTAGGCGGTTAAATAACGCTCCAACATTAATTTTTGACCATTTTCAAAGGGGTCCCTTGACCTCTGACCTCAAGATATGTGAATGAAAACGGGTTCTATGGGTACCCACGAGTCTCCCCTTTACAGACATGCCCACTTTATGATAATCACGTGCAGTTTGGGGCAAGTCATAGTCAAGTCAGCACACTGACACACTGACAGCTGTTGTTGCCTGTTGTGCTGCAGTTTGCCATGTTATGATTTGAGCATATTTTTATTTTAAATGCAGTACCTGTGAGGGTTTCTGGACAATATTTGTCATTGTTTTGTGTTGTTAATTAATTTCCAATAATAAACATATACATACATTTTCATAAAACAAGCATATTTGTACACTCCCATGTTGATAAGAGTATTAAATACTTGTTAAATCTCCCTTAAAGGTACATTTTGAACAGATAAAATGTGTGATTGACAGCCCTATCCTTAAAGAGATTTGAATCCAAATAAAAAATCTCACTCACTCTTGTCTTCAGACAGACACCTTTGGCCCAGAGAGACGCTGCAGTTAATGGGGCTCATTTTGCTCAGTTGAATGACTTGCTCTCAAATATGATTTGTCAGTAAAGTGTAGTCCTAACTCTCAGGGCTGCCCGCTGGCTGTCTGCCAATCTAACAGCACCTCAGAGTGTCAAAGCTGCTCGGGTTCACGCTGTAGCTTCTGTCACATCTCTCTTTCTCCAACTTCCTCTCTAAGAAACCACAAACACCACAGGAGGATGGACTCCGTGGCTTGTGATAAGAGAAGTAGCAGCGAAAGAAACACCAAAATTATCAGCCCGTTCTCATTCCCAGGACGTCAAATACTTACGCTTTGTCACGGCTGTCGTCGTTAGACGCTTAAGGCACCCTTTAGCGTCGGTATGAGACGCACTGAGCTTTCCATTAACTACAATGTAAACCCATTTTTGGCAACAGTAAACGCTCAGAGAAAGTGCGCCGGGAGTGTTGTGACGTTCTTTAAAGAGCGTTAAAGACACACACAGGGCGGGCAGGAGGGGGATGGGTCCAACAAACACAGGGCTTTCATCCAGGAGACCGCTGTTGGTGTCCCGTCCGTCATGTTACAATCAGTGGTTTGTTTTTGTCCCTTGTTCACAATGTTTAGTTTCATTTTCACTGTACAAACGAAGTCATTTTAAACCCAACCATGTTTTTTTCCCCCTAAACTTAACTCAGTGGTTTTATTGCCAAAAGTGAATCCGAGGGGTCTGACAAAGCGTCAGTATGTGACGAGTTAGGATGAGATATTAAATGATGTACAAAACCAATTTCCTCTCTAACCCTTCAGCTTCGATTCAGAGAATGGTCCCTCGCCAGGCCGCAGTCCCATGGACTCGCAGGCGAGTCCTGGGTTGGTGCTCCACCCTTCGTTCCCCCAGAGCCAGCGCAGGGAATCCTTCCTGTACCGCTCCGACTCCGACTACGACACGTCCCCCAAAACCATGTCACGCAACTCCTCCATCAACAGTGAGGGGTAAGCATCATCCTGGATCCATCACGTGGCCGAACTTAAACATGTTTCTTAAACCTGCAGTGTCCACACACTCGCACACACACCACAGTAACTGCTGCACATTATCCCAATCAACACAGCCGTGGTTATGATTGTAATTATGCAAACATTATGCTAATGAAATCATGATGAATCCTCTTAACATTAACTGTTGTTCTCTGCTTCCCTGGCTTGTTTTTGCAGTAAGTTTAACACACCCCAAAACCTTTCGTTAGTGTATTTCAGGACTGTTTCTCTGTTTAGATCCACATAGGTCTGTGTAAACATGCAGCTCACAGATGCAGCCTCTCATATAAACACTAATACCGAGCGCCTCAGCTGCCCAAACCACTCACATTCATCTGTTGCCCTGCAGGCACGCCGAAGACATGATCGTCACCCCTTTCGCTCAGGTATGTTTTCCTCGTGCACCTTGTCTGACATGTTTAATTGCTGTAAACGACTGGAAACGGTGGCTAATTAGTGCAGTGAACTTGTTCCCTCCCTCCCTCCTTCCTCCTTCTCTCCCTCCTACGCTGTCCATCCATCCCTCAGGTGTTGGCCAGCCTACGAACTGTAAGAAGCAACTTCACCATCCTCGCCAATGTCACAACACCCACTAACAAGTCAGTATCATGCTGTCAGACTACCCATCCCCCCCCCCCCTCCACTTACACTCGTCACGACTGCCTGCTCAGTTTGCAGTGTGTGTTTGCTGATGTCTCCTTCTCCCAGCTCCCGTGGGGAAACACTTTTGCCATCATGATTAACTAGTTTACGATCATCAGGCTGTGCTCAAGGAAAATGTGAGGTGTATTATTTGGCGTCTCTCCAACTCGCTGGCTGCAGAGAACATCAGATGTACGACCCTGACTCTGTACCCAGACGAGAGAGAGAGACGGTCAATAACACTAAAATTAGTCTCCTTTGTAATGCAGCTCGAGTTGGCAGGCTTTTAACTCCACGTCAATATGATATATAAAGCAACGCAATTATAAAGCATCTATAATTATTCAGAGTTGTGCCCTGAAAATGCCTCCCTCACTACACAATTATTAGACCATAAAGGCTATTTGAAAGGAGAGCAAAGCTTTGACTATTTTTGGATTCTTGAATATTTGACGTGAAACAAAGGCATTTTTTATGCATTTAAAGAAAAACTCACACATTCACAGTTTTATTCAATATTTAAAGACATTTTAATCTAGACTTGTGCTCCTTCGTTTGTCTCTTTTTAGGGGCATATAAATGAGTAACATGCCTAGAAATATTCATCCCCCCTCTGTGAGCCTTTTGTTGCCTCCTCATGCTGTGATGCTGAATGTGTGTTGAACCCCAGCAGGCGGCAGCAGTGTGTGCTTCTCCCTCTCATGTAATGACGTGTTTGTCCACAGGAGGTCACCAGTGACAAGCCAACCCACTGTTCCCCAAGCTACACTCTCTGGTATGTTGTCAGCTAATTAAAACTCTTAGTCCAAAGAGTCCCACAGTCCCCTCACACTGCTGTGAGGACACACTGAAGGCTCCCACACTCCCCGAATGCATCATCAGTAATGAAAATGACTGCACACAACATCATGTGGCTATTATTGAGGATTTAATTAACTGAACTGCATAGATCTTAAGTTACTCAACGTATAATGCTAAAGTTACCAAAGATATGTGTGTTAAGAGAGCGGATGTATGAAAAGCTTCATTTTCACAATGCTGTAACCTACGTTTTTTATTTGGAGAACAAAATTTATTCAGTTTTAAAAACGTCGCAGCATTGCAAGACCACAAATGTTTTTAATTTACTGTGCAGAATTAGATGCTTCAACTGTGAGTGCCTTAACATTTTTATTTAGTTCTAATCAGTTATATGAGAGGCACAATCAAAGAGTTTGTCCAATTGACATTTATGTAAACATTATACAATTTTTTTTGTTATTCAGCTGATTTCAAACCTGAATTTCAAATGTAGCCCAGTTTGACTGTGTTTATACAATCAGTTTGCAGAGCACACATACATCTTTATTAAATTGTATGGTGATTTCTGTTTCTAAATGTAATAAAGGTAAAAAAAACTAAAAAAAACATATCAAATGGAGAATTCTATTCTTTAGGAAGCAGAAATGAATGTATTTATAAAGATGTCTAATATTATTATATCAGAACTAATGAAAAACCTTATTTTATTTTTAATTTAGTCGTCTATTTTTGCATGCATATTAAAATGGCCAATTTTAAATCTGATAGCTATCATATATTTCGAATTTAAATGACACTTTTTGTGTTACTCAGCTAATCATAATTCAAAGTATAGGCCCACTACACTGTGTTAATGATATATATGATATGAAAACATTTTTACCGCATCAGAAAACACAAATAACATTTTTCTTATATATTTTTTTTACATTACATATTTTATTTGCACACACTTCAAAAAACCCAGATAATGAAAAAATAAGAAATGTGACAGGAGAGGTCAAGAAGCCACACAGGCTCATACTACGGAGCTCGCCTCAACATAAGGAGAAAAACAAACAATAACAACAACAACAACAACAATAAGAATATGTAACTGTTGTCTAATGTGAATATGTATATTTAGACCTGTCAATCAATTTTAGAGTGATAGCTGCATGTTTTTAATCAAAATTACGATTGTGTTATTCAGCTCATCATAATTTTAAATACTGACTTGTTTACAAACTGTTTGTGTAAATTATACTGATATAATAACACAAATAACTTTGATTCAGTTGTTGTCAAGTGTAACTACATTTATCTAAAGACTTGTCAATCAATTTTAGAGTGGAAGCAAATCACATGTTGTTGGTGGAACTGCCCTTTAGTATGCATGTGGATCACTAGTTGAAGCTAACTTCTAAACTGTCAGCTAACATACTGAGCTACATGACCTTAACAGCCACAGAGGAGATTCAATCAGCTCATCACTGTTTGTACATTGTCTGTCTGTGTGTGTCTGTCCTTCCCAGAGGAGACGTACCAGCAGATGGCTCGGGAGACTCTGGATGAACTGGACTGGTGTCTGGACCAGCTGGAGACCGTTCAGACCCACCGCTCCGTCAGCGAGATGGCCTCCAACAAGGTGCACATCTGTCCACACACAAACATGTTCTCTTGTACTTTCACCGTCCTTCTGCCTCGACGTGAACTCAGTATGGTGCTGAGCTTGTTGATGAACAAAACTGTGCATTTCATGGTTCATGAGGAGTGATCATTTTTGGGTTGGAGCTGCATCACAAAATACATTATAAGTTCCTGTTTAAGCTTCCACTCTACAAATAAATACAAACAAGGCAGCTACACCAAGGTCAACTATTAAAGTAAATTGGAAAAAACAACCTGCATAAGTAGTTTGTAGGGCTGCAACTAATGATTATTTTCATTGTCGATTATTTTCTCGATTAATCGATTATTTGTTTGGTCTATAAAATGTCAGAAAAATGATGAAAAATGTTGATCTGTGTTTCCCAAAGTCCAAGACGACGTCCTCAAATGTCTTGTTTCGTCCACAACTCAAAGATATTTAGTTTACTTTCATAGAGGAGTAAAGAAACCAGAAAATATTCACATTTAAGAAGCTGGAATCAGACAATTTAGACTTTTTTTTCCTAACAAAACTACTCAAACCGATTAATCGGTTATCATAATAGTCGGCGATTATTTTAATAGTTAATAACTAATCGATTAATCGTTGCAGCTCTAGTACTTTGTAAAACTTGCTCGTTAAAAATACACTGCATTTGGCTGTAAAAACTAAAGTTATTCTGATACTGATACTAGTATCGGAAATGCGGCCGATACTGCCCAAAATTCGGAATCGGGTATCGGCGAGTACACCAGTCTATGCGCCGATCCGATACCATAATTTATTAACCCAGAAAATTAAATTGTTTAACCAGAAATCAATTCTTCTGCACCGCTCCAAAACAGCAGCCTTCACTGTGCTGTCGCCCTGGATGTATCATGGCTGCTACTGGCAAATATTGTTTTAGAGCAGCGAAGAAGAACTGATTGCCTTTGCGTTTGTCTCGTGGCGATAGTGAACAACAACAGTGTGGTGCTAGTTGAGAGTGTAACAGTAACAGTAGTAAGAGCGAGGAAAATGTCAGCCGTTTGGCAATATTTCACAGTGGAAAATTCAACAAGTAAAACGGCGATATGTACAGCAGGTAAGGCTTCCTTATATAAATATTTTTTTGTCATGCTGGTATCGAATCGGTGCTCAATATCGGCCAATACCGCAAGTTCAGGTATCAGAATCGGTATCGGGAAGGAAAAAATGGTATTGGAACATGTCTAATAAAAACCTTCATCTGGCTTAACACCTGTCACGTTGAACCTTCACACATTTCCCCCTAATATTGTTGAGAACATTTGCAGAGTTGTTCATTATAAGTAGTAAGTCTTGAAAATATTTGTTTCCATGGGTTTATTTGCAATCCTGTGGTTGTAATTGTATTGATGAATAATTAATAGCACATAGTGTGGTCAACCGTCTCTGGGCTTTTATGGCATTTGTTACATTCATTATGTCGAGTTAAGCATTTGTGTTTTACAACTGGAAGAGATGCAGCCAGGTTGAATGCTGGTGTGCATTTTGCATTTATACATCTACATGCCTGCATGTGTGCATGCATCTGTATTTGTGGGGGCATAGGGAGAGATAGTGGGAGAGCGAGGGAAGGGAGGGTGACGGTCTGTGGGTATGGAGGACATGAGAGGGAGGGGGGACGGGGCCTGATGCTGATGTCTCTGCTGTAACCTTGGTTGCTATCGAACAGCAGCAGGGTCTGCCCTTCCCTTTTAGTCATTGGCTTGCCACTCTGACCACAAGCCATGTGGTTTGTGTAACAACCAATGAAATAGAGATGATGCTCCTTTAATAGTGTTCTATCTTAAAGAGACAGCAGCGTGATACCTTGTTTGTTTTATTCTGGAAATTCTTCCCATGTTGCACATCACTATTAATGAATGGTTTATTACCAGACAGGCTTATGATGAAAGGACTGAGGGAGAGATAACAGGAGAGTGTGTGTGTGCGTGTCTATTTCTGTGTGTGCACATGCAATGTGCAGAGAGAAGTCTCCCGGGGTAAACAGAGTCTCTGTGAATATGTTGCAGCCTTTTCACAGCCGCAACTAAGCTACAGAAATCCTCCGTGCGGTGCCAACATGGAGGTACACATGAATATTCCCACTCAGTCTCTCACTCTTACTCACACCCTTGCACACACACATATTTTCGACAGACGTACATGCTGTCTTGTCGCACATGCGCACTCAGGCTGAGAGCAGAAGCAAGCACAGACACTCACACACACACACACACACACACAGACACACACACACACACGCATGCATGCGCCTGCAGCCACACTGCCTGATTAGCTTGCGAGAGCTGTCTACAGCATCCAGGGAAATGGCGCAAGAGGCAGAGCATTGGAGGAGGAACGACAGCCTGGAGCAGCAGGATTAGACCTCTGGCATTTTGGCCAGCTGAGGGATGGATTGACTCGGAGCAGGGGACCGGGCTACGGAGCAATCAGGAGGCAGCCTGACTGACTGTGGACTGACGGTGTGTTGCTGGGATCGGTGTGAGGCGGGCTGATGCACCGGTAGGACTGGGCCGGGCCTCTGGATCCGTACCGTGGGGGAGGGGCAGTCGACGCAGGGAGAGGGAGCCTGTTTTTCCAGACCACAGCTCTGGTGTGATTCTCCAGCCTGACCGTCTGCTACAGGCCTGCCTGCATCCCTCTCTGTCTCTCTCTCTCTCTCTCTCTCTGTCTCCCTCTCTCATCCTCTCCATCCTTGTTTCTCTCTTGCTATTGTCATCCGTTTCTCCCTTCTTCCTTCCCCGATGTTCCCACTGTCATCCACGCTCCCTGTACCTCCATCCCCATCACTCGATACCATGGTCATCTTTCTGTCCTGCCGTCACCGTCACTCCGTCCCTCTCACCTCCATCATCTAAATTTTTTATTACTGTTTGCCAAGCAGCTCTCGCAAACATCATTTTTCCATTCACATCTCTCTCACAGTCCCACTCATCTCCTCTCTGTGCCCTTCAGACGGTCCCTCGCTCCCTCTCCTTTTCCGTTTCCCTCCATCTTCCCTCTTTCGGCTCCCATCCACCTCTACCCTGCAGTGACTGTGGATTTGGGTCAGTCTGCTCAGCAAATGGGATGAGATGTAGTCTCCACAGCAGCCGGATCCAGGGGGCTCCTGGTCTGCCCATCAGGGGGACCCTCATCTTCGGACCAAACTGAGGCTGGAGCCTGACTCTGGACTGACTGGGTGGCCTGCTTTGGGGTGCTGCATGTAGGAAAGGACAGTCTGCACCAGCACCCTCACCCCTTTCCCCCGCTCCTTCGCCCCCTCTCGGGGGGGCAGCCGTCACTCTGGAGTGTCCCGGCTTGACCGGCTGTGGCCTCTCCTCACACACCCTGACGACGCCCTCATGCCACTGGGGCACCCGCAGCGCCCCCGCTCCGCTCCACTACCGCACCTCCTGCCTGTGCCATCGGCCCAAACCCCCCGTCACCCTCAACATGGGTGTGGTGGAGGCCATTGACCCGGCGCCATCCCCCTGCCCTTCGCCTGTACCAGGGGGCTACAGGCTGCCCCGCTCCTCCAGCTACAGCCCCCTGCAGGGGAGGGCAGGGGCAGAGCTGGACCTCGATGCGGCCGCTGGAGGGGTTCTGGATGGGAGCGGGACGGCGGCGGAGCGCAGGACGCCTTTAGTGGACCTGTTCTGTGAGACCTGCTCCAGGCCCTGGCTCATCGGCTGGTGGGACCAGGTAGGGCTCGGAGAGCTTGCAGAGGGCAAACAAGGCCTGACGGTGGCCATCTTGGATAGATGTTGTGGACTCTTCAAGTGTTACATCCAAGCATGCATTAACAACTCATTTATTTGCTCACTCTTATGTGCTTATGTTTTATTTAGGGTGTTTTGTGAATTTTATAAGGGAGAATCTTACAGTTGTTCTGAGTTTATGTGGTGAAGGAAGGTTTTGACAGTGGCTTTGTGAGGAACTGTAAGGCAGTGTGTTCCCGTACATAATTTATACATGAATCCACTGAAGGGGAACAGGGATAAAGGCACAGAGTTTATTAACTCTGCTCAGTGTCCCTACATCGCAGCTGCACTGTAAACAAAAAGACAATATCACTCTTCATCCTTCTATATCTGGTCTACTTTTCTGTCCTTTGAGGACACACCAAGCTGCTTAAAATCTAAGAGATAGCTTTGGGGTTTTGTGATGAAGTAGTCTAGCCGTCTTTACTGCAGGTACATTGCAGAGTGTCACATAATGTCCATCTCCATCCTCCACACCTGCGTCCCATATCCCCGTGTCTCTCTACCCTGAGGCTGCTGTCCTCAATACAGACTCAAGGAAGCCAGGCGTATTGTCAGTGAAGGACAATGCTTATTGTCTCAGCACTGTGGAGATGTTTCTTTTGTCCTCAGATGTGCCAGCACATAAAAAATGTCAGACATTGTGAGTTTTCTTTGCTATGTCAGGTTTTCATTAGTATCCTGCACTGTGTTACCGCAACAAATTCTGGCTTTTGTCTTTACTGTTTTCTTGAGTAACATTAGGATATATGAGTTTGTTCTCTGCTGATGTTTTTACAGTCAGGTTGTACAGGTTGTTGTTCAGAGGAGGGTCACACTTAGCATGTGTGTTATTCGGTTATTGTTATTCATGATCACAGGCAGTTAGAAGAAATAAAGCTCTCCTGGGTCCCTCACATATGCAGGTGTATAAGTGTGTGTGTGGTCATGTCTGTGCAGCGTTCGCATGTTTGCTTCATTAGTCAGTGTCAGAGGAAGAGTGTTGTTTGTCCTGGCACTCGGACTGGCACCGTGGAAGTGTTGGTTGGCAGCTATGACTCAGCGTTACAGCATTAGGAAAGGAAAGAACGAGAGAGAGGAGAAGGGTTTGGGCTGAGCCTGCTGCCTAAGTGTGCCACGGGGCTTGACTTGCTTTCCTGGCTCCTGGTGACTGATTCTGCCTGACTGCCTCTACGATTCGCTGTCAGAGAACCTATTTGCTTGGCCTGTCATGTGACGAGCACCAGGCCCGGATGGGATGGGTGGAAACGGAGCGTTAACTGGGAAGAAAAGAGTGAAAGATGGAGGGGATGCATGAAGTGTGTGAAATGGCACAGGAAGGCAAAGTGGAGTCTGTGACAGAGGAAGATTTTGGGGCTGGAAGGCAGTAGTGAGAGAGGGTGTTGTTTACCTCGAGAGGGAGGGAGGAGCAGATGTAAGCAACAGAGAGGGAGACAGCAGAGGAGGGGAGGGCTGACCTTGGTAAAGGTCAGAGACACCTGCCTACTCCCTCAGATTGTCACCCAAGCAGCCACCGCTCTCTCACATCAAGCTGAAGGACTGACTGTGAGGAGGCAGTTGCCACGGCAACCGCTCCGGTTGCCATGGAGATTGTTATGTGTGAAAGATCAGTCGGTAGGACACAGACTGAAGGGGTCTTGTCCGAATCGTATTGTTGCCTTCACATGACTCGTGCAACAGGTGAACCATCGAGCCTCCAGACGCCACCTTTATCTTTCTGTCTGTGTTCGCTTGATCACATTTGTGCCCGTATTGCAACGACCTGCAGACTCGTCGTTCCACTGTAGATGTATGGAGAACAATAAACATGCCACATTACTGCAGCATATAGATACAAGGCAATCAAAATGCAAGCACACTGAATTGGGGGTATTGAACAGTATGTTCTCAAAAAGAGGAGGAATGATTCATCATTGATTTCCTCACCCTTTAGTGAATGAAGCCAGGATGAGGGTGATCATTTATTTTCTCATATTTGACTCATAGGGATGTTTTGTTGTTATGTATCAGTGCAAATGTAATATAAAGCACAATGTTCATAATTCTGAGGATTTACCAATCTGTACTATTGAATTCACTCACTTCCTGTGTCTGTCTGTCCTTCTCTCAGTTCAAGAGGATGCTGAACCGGGAGCTGTCCCATTTGTCAGAGATGAGTCGCTCAGGGAACCAGGTGTCAGAATACATCTCCACTACCTTTCTAGGTAAAGCAAACCTGCCATCCATTTGCAGGGGTGAAAGTAGATTGAAGTTCTTGCCGGTACTACTAGGCTACCTCAACCGTAATCGCTTAATATTGTTCTCCTTCCACCCCCCAGCTTCATCATCCCTGAACACATGACTCAATGTCTGTCTGGTGTAGAAAGAAATTAGAAACACTTGACATAATGTATAGCAAATTATTCATTTAAATGGTGAAAGTGCTGCGGAATAATTTATAAATGTTGACAAAACTTTTCAAGTTTTTGAGTTTTTGTTCCGACTGGAGGCATTCATGTGAATTTTACCAGCTGGGAATTCGTATTTATTGAATACAGCATTCCATATCTCACAATGTTGTGTCAACAAATCGAGCTGTGATTAGGGATATTTGATACACCACACAGTTGCATCGGCAGGGATGCATAGCCTACGTACAATAGTGCACAGATGCCGTTTCCATGATTGCCATGCACAGCGCCTGGCGTTTACTCGCGGAACGCTTGTCTGCATGAGGAGCGCAGTCAGACCCTGTGGATCGAAGCGTGTACGCAGGCGGAGTGTCACTCTCTGTCTGAAAAGACCTTAATGTGTGTACAAACCAACAGTCGAACCGAACTGAAAACATAACCTACTTGGTAAGGTAACTAACTGGATGTTGACCTGATGTTAGCAGATGTGTTTTCTTGTTGAAAATGCGACCGCGAGTGACGGGTTGTATGTGGGTTTTGGCAGGCAGCTGCTGACCCCTTTTCCCGGTACTGCGTACCGACATTGAATCTTTTACAGGTACGGAGTACCGTACCGTAACGGTCTGCTTTCACCCCTGTCCATTTGTGACCAAATCCCTTCTAGCTTTGACCCTATAGGTCAAGTCTCCATCCTGGCTGACCTCTGCCTCTTGACCCTCCAGATAAGCAGAACGAGGTGGAGATCCCGTCCCCGACTTTGAGGGAGAGGGAGAAGCCCATGTGTCAGATCAGCGGTGTGAAGAAGCTCACGCACAGTTCCAGCCTTTCAAACTCCAGCACGCCTCGATTCGGCGTGAAGACTGAACATGAGGAAGCGTTAGCCAGGGTAAATACATCACTATCTTACTGTTGTTTTTTTTGTGTTTATGGTTTATGTCTTTATGCTGCAACAGAAAATCCTCTTGTGGGACAATAAAGATCTGAACTGAACTAAATGGTTGGAAAAGCAGCTGAGAAGCAAGTTATTGCATAGACACGCACACATAAACCCACACAGTAGACAAAAGATTAAAAAACCTGTCACTCTTCTCTACATATTCTACCTCTTCATGTACATATTGTTATGAATTTCAGTACACATTTCCTTAGCTTTCTTCGACCATCTGTATATCCCATTATGTGAACAGTTAAAGGCAAAATGACATGTGTTGTGTCTATTTGCATGTGTTTTCAATTTGCAGTGCTTTGAGCTCTCAGGGCCACCGTAGAAAATGCCCCCAAAACACTGTTGTCATACAGGACAAGTACATTTAAAAGCAGAAAATGTTTCCACAACTTAAAGCATCACCTGCAAATGTCTATTTGGCATCGGTCCATCAGAGTCAGCACTTTTTTATTATTCATTGTGGAAAAAGTGTTTTGCAGTAGATGAGAAACCAGTTTCTCCACTGAAAAGAACCACATGGCAACACAAAGTCATGTAGCCACAAAACATGATGTTTCGTGCAACCTAATTCTAATCACAACTGTAGTATCATGCCCCTTTATGCGTGGATTTAGATTGTTGTACTGATGTGTGTTAATGTCGTCTCTTGTGCCTTCAGGAGCTGAACGACTTGAACATGTGGGGCCTTAATATCTTTCGTGTGGCAGAGTTCTCTAATAACCGACCCCTCAGCTGCACAATGTTTGCCATCTTCCAGGTGAGAGACACTTCTGGGTTTTTCAACCTGGACCCTATTTTCCCATGTTTTTGTGTTTAAGTGACACATTTTTGAAAGTGGTCCAGTATTGAGGGAGAACGCTGTAACCAGCAGATGCAAAACGAGCTGCGAGGGCAAGTGAGCAGCGTCAATGTAACGTTACGTCCACTATAAGTGCTTGTTTTTGCCACTGACAGGCTCAAATTGTTATTATAAGTGTCTGACAACATTATGGAAAGCACCCTACAGAGAAATAAAATATTTTTCTTACCTTTCTCTTGATCCGGTCTGTTTGTTATTGTGCGGCAATTGAATTCAAAGACCTCATCCACATTGTCGTAATCTTCTAAATATCCAGCCATGACATTGAAAATCTTTTAGATAACACCAAGTTACGCTTTCTGTACTCCAACACAACAAACTCTGCCCGGCTGGCACACACGTTGCCACCGTGGATGTATTCCTCTATTTCACCGTTGTCTTCCGGCAACACGTCATCTCGCCAGATTTCAGATCGAGTCTTTTCCTTGAGCGAGACACTTTCCATAATGTCAGACACTTATAACAACAATCAAAGCCTGTCATGGCAAAAACAAGCACTTTTAGTGGACATAAATGATGGTGCCAGCTTGCCCAATACTGGACCAATTTCAGAAATTGTTGTCTTTGTTAGTCAGTTAGACACAAAAACATGAGGAAATAGGGTCCAGGTTAAAACATACCAAAGTCACCCTTTAACTAACAATGGATTATATCATGTAGCATGACTTATCTGTGACCGTGACCCCTGTGGCTGCAGGAAAGAGATCTACTGAAGACCTTTCGGATCCCCCAGGATACGTTTGTCACCTATGTGATGACCCTGGAGGACCATTACCATGCCAATGTGGCCTACCACAACAGCCTCCACGCTGCAGATGTCACTCAGTCTACTCATGTACTGCTATCCACACCGGCTCTAGATGTAAATACCTCTACTGGTCTGCCAATACACATCTAACTTCACATGCACAGACTCACAGGTCGATTGTAAGCAGCAGTTTAACTGATTATTTCTCTCTGACAGGCTGTGTTCACTGATCTAGAGATACTAGCTGCGTTATTTGCCGCTGCCATCCACGATGTGGACCATCCAGGAGTGTCCAACCAATTCCTCATAAACACAAGTGAGTCCAAATGAGATTAAAGAGACGACACACAAAGGCTGCGTCTGAAGTCGCATACTATTCACTACATACTCAATAGGTGTACTATCGTTCAACATGCTTTTGTGTGAATAAACAGTCGTGTGTATGTTTTTGGACGTACTGAACTGTAATTACCACGTCACTACCTGAGAGCATCCTTGCTGGTTGGAGTGTAACCATGGTAACCCTTTACCAACGTCATTTGACCAAACAATGATTTGTTAGAATCATAAAGTCTGAACTAATTTAAAATATATATTACGTCTAGCAAAGTGAAATCTTATACTAACAGTTAAATTGAAGCGTTATTGATGTTACAGAGCTGTCCGTCAACGTCTGTTATAAACGTTGCCGTCACTACTGCATTGCATTGCGGGATATTTATGCCGCCCTGGTGTCCAGTGTTTGCATACTGTAATATTTCACCGGAAATAGTATGTAATCCGCGTACTATTGGTTTCATACTAAGGTTTCAGACATACTAAAATATCTCACATTCTGTTTTAGCGTACTAAATAGCATGTTAGTATTAGATACTAATAGTATACTACTTTAGAATTGTAAACAAAATAGAATGGGAAAAACAAAGGATGGCAAAGACAAACAAAAATACAAATTGCAGAAAAATCCAAATGGTTCAGGATTGAATTCACCTGATGCATGTTGTATGTAAGGCTCAGCTATAAAAGAACCAGTATAATTATAACGACAGGTCTCGTCTGTGAAAGTCTCTGATTTTAGATCCACTATGGAAGAATTAGATGAGGCCACTTTTCTAGGTCAGCTATTCTGATTAGACCTGGCGTTTCATTTCTTTCTACCCTTCTAAAGTCTGTCTTAAATGTTGTTTTTAAAGTCTTTTTTTGTTGTGAACAAGTTTTTATTGAGATGAAGGATATTCATTGGAAATTATAACAAAAACGTAATAAACAAAACATTAATAATAATAAAAAACTTTCAAACTTCACTTTAGTTGAAATTCTCCTATATTTTTGTATATTTCAGTTTGAGTGAAAAAGCACACTTTTTGCTTGTTTTTAGTACACGGCTTTGTTGAATACTCGATGCTGATTGGTCAATCACGGCATTCTACGGTCTGTTATTTCTTCATAACAGACCGTTGCTATGTATGACAGACCGTTGCCATGTATAGCAGACCGTTGTTATGTATAACCGACCGTTGCTATGTATAGCAGACCGTTATGTATAGCAGACCGTTGCTATGTATAGCAGACCGTTGCTATGTATAGCAGACTGTTGCTATGTAAAGCAGACCATTGATATGTGTAGCAGACCGTTGCTATGTATAACAGACTGTTGCTATGGACGCAGTTCTGATCTTGGACTCTAGAGGACCATTTTTGTGTCAAATAATTGATTTCTTAAGTTATTGTGTAATAAGCAGGATAATGTACAGCTAGCAGGTCATTGTTGTGAAATAAACCCCTTCAGGGCGATGAAGGACCCCTCCGCTTTGCGTCCTGCATCGCCCTGTCGGGGTTTATTTACATTATCCCTTACATAGTACATTAATCTGTAAGTCTGTAAATTGTATGCTTTTAGTTGTTGTAAATGGAGATCTTTGTCTCTAAAGCTTAAATCAACTTGTACATTTTGAACCAGTGCAGTCAGATTGTAACACTGCTGGCGGTGGGTGTTGTGTGGTGCTTCCCTCAGACTCAGAGCTGGCCCTGATGTACAATGACGAGTCCGTGTTGGAGAACCATCACCTAGCTGTGGGCTTCAAGCTGCTTCACGAGGACAACTGTGACATCTTCCAGAACCTCAGCAAGCGGCAGCGGCAGAGCCTGAGGAAACTTGTTATTGATATGGTGAGTGTTGGCAGCACACTCATTTTGTGTCATATTACCATCTCTTTCTATTTCTTTGATCTCTCCTAATGTATTCCTATCAATGTCCTTCCCAGGTTTTGGCAACAGATATGTCTAAACACATGAGTTTGCTGGCAGACCTCAAGACTATGGTGGAAACCAAGAAAGTGACAAGTTCTGGAGTACTGCTGCTCGACCATTACACTGATCGGATACAGGTGAGACGTCAGCTTCCACTTCATTTACAAGTTACTTCAACTGACAGATCTGTTACAAAAGAAGTGAGCACTACTGAAGCATTGACGGGATATATTCAATTAATTGATAACACTTCATTTTACAGGTCCGCAAATTTCATGGTAATTAGGTGATAATTAGCAAGTAACCTATTTGAATTTTTTTTGGGATTACTGCCAAATTACCCCAATATTTATCTTAAAATTGATCGAAAATTACTTTATTATAAACATTATTTAATAATTATATTCCGCTATTTCCAAATAGCTGGTAATTTATTTAATACATTTCCAGGAAAAGAATACAAAGTTAATTGATATGCTTTATTTCCATGTCTGCTGATAAATAGATAATAATTAGTAAATCATTTATTTGAAATTTCTTTAAAACACTCCCTGAATCATGACATTAGCTACCAGGTTACATTTGTGTAGACAATAAGTCACACAATGGTGAGATTTGTGCCTGATCAGAAGTGTCTTCTATTAGTTTTGGTTTTCGACCTCCGATGAAGAGCAGCGCACAGCCGCTTCTCAAGCCTAAGGGCCCTATTTCAACCATTATATGCTATTTTAGCATATAGTTATTAAATAATGTTTATAATAAAGTAATTTTCGATACATTTTGAGGTAAATATTGAGGTATTTTGCAGTAATTGCAAAGAAATTTCAAACAGGTTACATGCTAATTATCACATAATTACCATGAAATTTGCGAACCTGTAAAATGAACTGTTACCGATTAATTCCTTTCCTTAATTACCTCAAAATGTCGTGGCATGTAGGCTACTGGTTAAACTGCGTGTGGACACCACAAGATCTGTGAACTGGCTTTTTTGTCATTTCTCCAATGTGTTTCCAGTGCTGGTAACGTTTGTTCATAGTTAAGACAACATGCAGCAGGCTGAAGAAAGGTTAAGTAGTTTCTTCTTTTTAAGGGGGGATTATAAGAGGTAGAACCACAAGATGCACCACTGATCCACATCTGTATGATCTGGTTATCAGGGATTATTCTCAAGTATTTGATGGATGAAGCAGGTGTTACTTTATAAGAGATCTAATGTGGGACAAGATTTTGCAGAAAAGAAGTTCAGTATTGATGTCAGCCAGGCATGCAGAAATGTATTTGATTTGTGTCAAAGATTTGAGTCGGAGGTGCAGCGAATCTGTGCTTTCATTAAGAGGACCATGGGAAAGGAAGGAAGAGAAACATGCCCAGAGTTGTTGTTGTTGTTGTTGTTGTTGTCGTCTAAACTGAGTTCAGAGGCCTGTACTACGAAGCAGGATTTGCGGTTATCGAGATAACTTCAGGGTTAACTCTGGGTTTTCCGTACTACGAAGCTGGTTCACTTCTTATCGGGGTAGATCACCATGGTAACTTATGCTGAACGGCTAACCTGCTCAGGAGCAGGTTATGTTACAGATAAGAGATCTACTCCTATGAAAGCACCTCCTGCTGACCAATCAGAGCTCAGTGCGGTGATTATATGATAATATTACACACATATGAAGAAGTTTAAGTCATAATCCAGACTAAAAAAAACATAGTTTAAACTGACAAATACAGGAAGGACAGCGGACTTTATGTTGTGGGTGTTTACCTCTTTGAATTATGTTTTTATATATATTTTTTTTTTTTACTTGCTCTTGAGTCCGTTTCACACCGCCACAGAGGAGGGAAGCAGGTGAAAGAAGGTTTAAATAGTCATAGACGCAACATCATACACGCAGTGTAAAATGATGAGTAATCTATTCATCTATTACACTCTGAAAAGTTATTTATATTTAGACGAGTATATCTGACTTTTGAATGTTTCGTAAAATTAATAAATCTGTTAATTTAAGCATTCACACATCCGGAGTTTTTTCTCTCGCCAGCTGTTCTTCCTGCATTTAGCAGCTTCAACTGTGTTACTTTTAGTCTGGATTAAGTGTTTAACTTCTTCGTATTTGTCTTATATAATTTCTTCCTTTGTAAAATGTCTCTTTCTGCCTGTCTGTCTGTAGTCAGTAGTCTTGTTCATATCTGTGATTGGTCAGATGCTCCAAACACCTGAGAACAGAGAAACCCTGGGTTGATTTACCGAGTTGATAACCAGCTTTGTAGTACAGTTTAGCGAGATCTCGGTTGTTAGGGTTAGTGAAGCCAGATAACGAGAAGATACCCTGGGTATGTTGAACTCGCTTAGTAGTACAGGCCTCAGGTGACTCTCCTGTCGAATAGACAACAAAAAACTAAAAAAATTCCGTCCTTTTCCCAACCACTTTCCTTGACCTCAATGGAAAACGTCATGAGGTCAAGGACAGATGTGAAGGAGAATTCATAAGGACTTAAGAAAACCTCGTGGTGATCGAAGAACAAATTTCTTATCACAAAGATAAGACAAGAAGTAAAGGCAGCCTTAGAGGCAGGGGACTAGATTTTGGAGTTGTACTCACAATTCATGGAAGAGAAAGGAAGAGAGAATAAAGTAAAAATGAAAAAGGTAATCAGAAAGCTGGTTGTGTATCACCTCCTTTCAGCTTCTAAAAGATTTGTTGCATATCTGAATTCAGTGCTGCTTATAACTTTGCACGTACATGATAATATCAGTGTGTGACGTATGCCTGTGTGTTTGTGCAGGTGTTGAGGAACATGGTGCACTGTGCTGACCTGAGCAATCCTACCAAACCCCTGGCTGTGTATCGACAATGGACGGAGAGAATCATGGAGGAGTTCTTCAGGCAGGGAGATAAGGAGAGAGAGCGAGGGATGGAGATCAGCCCCATGTGTGACAAACACACTGCATCTGTGGAAAAGAGCCAGGTAAATGAAATATACAGGAATATGATTCTGTTATCACAACTGGATGAGTGTTAATGCTGTAGGCGGGGTGATAACCACAGTGATCTGTCATCTCTGATCACAGCAGTCGTCCTCGTACATTTTTAATGCTCATTTGTAGGGAGTGAAATGACACCACTGTGATTTATTTGATATCTGTCATTGCTCTTTTTTTTCTGGATGCAGGTGGGCTTTATTGACTACATTGTCCACCCGCTGTGGGAGACATGGGGGGACCTCGTGCACCCTGACGCCCAGGACATCTTGGATACTCTGGAGGACAACAGGGACTGGTACCAGAGCAATATCCCACAAAGCCCCTCGCCGCCTCCCGTGATCCAGGATAAGGATCTAAACGCCTGCATAGACAAGTTTCAGTTTGAGCTCACCCTCGACGACAGCTCTCAGAGAGACGAGGGGGACGAGGGGGACGAGGGGGACGAGGGGGACAAGCCTACGCCGAACCATTTGGCACAGGACTGCAGTCAGGGGGAGGAGGAGGAGGGTAAAAAAGAGGAAGACATAATGGCAGAGGAGGAAAACGAGGACATAATAGAGGAGGAAGACGAGGTGGCAATGGAGGAAGAGGAGCAGGAGGAGGAGCTGAAAGCTCAGTTGGAGGTGAGATCGGAAAAAGAGAGACTTTCTGACACAAGTCCTGTAGAGGAAGAGGAAGATTCTTCTTCACAAGCTGAAGATACATGAGTTCTGCTCCTGTGTCTCCCACCTCACTTGCACACATTATCTTGTTCATCCTTTCAAATGGCCAAACCAAGAACAAATAAGACTGCAATGACAATACAGACCTTTAAATATATTTTTCAAAAAGGGAATAAATTACAATCGCTTAAAGAGAAGGTAATTACACAGCAACTGTAGATTTGGAGCGGTGACGAGTCCTCCGACTGACTTCACAACGAACTTTAGACCAAGAGGAATTTAGGAGAGCATCGACGACGGGCAACTGAAGACAGCGTAGCACTCTGGGACGGTAATGCACACACACAAACACACATAAAGTGACAACGTAGTAGGAGCAAGTCATGTACACCAATTCAACGTGTGTACCTGCAAGCATCAGTCAAGCAGTATAATTGGAGCGTCCCTCCTTTCTTGCAAACACACACTCCACTGTATGTTTGTATGTGTGCATTAACACGAGGGACATTGATCAGTAATGAATCTCTTTGGAAAAAGCCATCTCTTAATGGAGTATTAACTAGTGTTCAGTCAGTATTAGTAATCCATGTTCGTTAGAACCTCAACAGAAACTGTTCTCCTCAGAAAAGCTACACACCCGAGTGACTTTTTTTTCCATTTCTGTCGGAAAGAAAAATAAGAAAATCCACAGAGTTAGAGGAGAGAGGAAGACGTCGAAGGAAAAGAAGATGCTGCGACGAAGGGGCCGCCAGGTCCCGTACCCCTTTTCCCTTTACGAGGAGAGTGCTACTGGTGCAAGATGGCTCTGTGCCTTTCTGAAACACCAGCTTCCTGAATGGAGCTGTCGTGAAGCAATGCATTGTGGGACAGGAGTGTCTGATTTTGTTATCTTTTTTTTTTTTTTTGATTGTCTCTCTTGTTCATGGTATATTGTGGTGTGTATCTCACACGTACAGTTTCTGTGGTGATATGTTTTAAGCTGAAAGTCTTCCTTTGTTGCTCTTCTGGTAAAATAATAACTCTCTAGATGCAGAGCAATCACTACCGCTACCACAACCACCCAGTGGACTCTTTCCAGCTTATGTTTTGTTTTTCTTATTAGAATTATTTCCTTTTTTAACTTTCTGAGAATAAGCCATGTGATGCTTTGAAGCATAAGTTTTGCCTATTTTCTATTTAACAGTTTAAATATGTTTGAAGGGATACAGAATTATTTCATCAGCAGAACAAATTTCCACTCGCCATCTCACACCCACTTGCACTGCGTGGTTACGTCTCCTCACACACAATGATTCTCACCAAAGTGAAGGATGAGAAGCTTCAGTGGGTGAAGTGATTTGAAGGAAAATCAGGGAGGCAGGAGAAAGAAAGGAAGAAAGAAAGAAAGAAAGAAAGAAAGAAAGAAAGCGTGGTCTGGTAGTCCCTAATCATCCTTGTTATGTTTGATGCTTTTTTGCCTTAATGTCAGACGCAGGATACATACCTGCCAGTATGTAGATTTATAAGATATATAATAGATATCCTAGTATATTTATATCACGTCTGTATGCTTATTTCTGTGAGTATCAGTGTGTCTATACACAATGTATCCAGCATTGCATTTGGAGGGGAACGGGAAACATTGCTGCCAATTAGTTGTTATGTTGTCGCTGTGCTCGGACCAACATAAAGAATGTGTTGTTTTTTAATCAGGACGGTAAAATGACAATCTTACAGCAACCTGCCGAGGAAATAAGAGGAGTTAAGATGTTGCAGACGGTGAGAATGGATAAGGATGTTTGAATCTGACCAGATATTGATTTGTTGACATGATGGAGTCGATGCGTGTATGTGTTTTGTTTGTGTGGTCATGAGTAAGCGAGTGAGTAAGAGAAAGAGAGGGCAGGATGCTTAAGATGTTGTCATATGTGTCATTGGTCTCTCGCTGGCTTTGCCACCACGTGTTGTTGAATGGTGTTCAGGATTCGATCAGCACAGCTTAAACAGGTCAGTTTGTTTAGGTGTTTGTTTTTCACAGGGTATAAAACTAAAATAAAAGAACATGAGTGTGGTTCTTTCGGAGGGTAAGAGCAAGTTTCTGCAGGTCAGTAACTGAGCTTATCTGAAGACGCCACAGCTCGGTGCAACACAAGCCTGTGTGTTTGATCTGCTCCGTCGCAGGATGGAGCAGAGCTGCCGGGCCACCACACAGGCTTTCATCTAGTGGAATGGGAATCCAGGATTACTATTGCAGTTACTTAAATAAAAAGATTCCCATATGCATCGGCCTTTTACTTTCAAGATGTTGCTTTGTTTTTGTGGCTTCTTGTTATGTCATAAGCTATAAAAACATTAATATTTACTTGCCATACAAACACGATACTGTAGCAATTGTTTCTTATTAAGAAAATTATTCAATTGATTGATTGCTGCCATTGTTTTTAAATGATGAAAAGAAAACCATGGGAAGTGTTTTCTTTGAACAGTTTGTGTACAGTTTATTTTTATATCATTCTGGTGGATGGTCTGGAAAATGAATCACGTGTTGATGATATATAGCTATAAGCATTACCACTCTTGTATATAATGTAATATTGGATTGTAAATTATAAATTTATCCAAGTCATAATGGTTGACAAATAATAACCACTTGAGGTTGTTAAGTGAACCAGTAAAACACTGCAGGCCACATCCTCACCTTTTCATTCTCTGGTTATGGTTTTGCTCACTTGTGCTAACATTTTTTTTAACTGTCCACATTTATTGTTAAAATCAAATATATTTGTACCAGCACTTTATTTCGTCAGGGTTTGAGGCAGACCGTGTGTTTCAGGTAGTGTACAGTCTGTGCTGGTGGTTTGGTCTTTGGCAGTCACCTGTTGATTATCTCCTACTGGGCCAAATTACAAACCGTCATTGTGCAGTAGTCAATGTTAACCCCTTTTCTAGAGGCATAATCAAACCAACTAGTCATCCTCTATTAATAGTCCATGTGAGATTGAACTCATTTGACTGATAAAGTCAAATGTAAGATGTTGATGTCACATAGGATGTGACATGTTCAAAGGAAATAAATGTGTCCTTATTTAACTTGGCCATTTCTAGTACTACCGCCACCTCTATTTCTTAGTAACTTTAATCACTAGCCTAACTGTCCGTCCAGTGGTGGCCTAACTAGCTGGTTCCCATCTGGGCTGCTGTCAGGTTACTTTGTCGCAGACTGACTCCCTCTGTGAATAATTCTCTGGGCTTTAATTCATGTGTTTGTTCACAAGTAAGAAAGATTATTCAAGGGGAAAAAACAACATGAAATGATTGTAATATTTGTAAATGATCTTGCTGTAATGTGTAAAATGTGTCCAAGTTATTTTTTATTATATTATTTTTATGAAAGTTTTTCCTCTCAACAGAGCTGAGGTGTCATTTTGTGAATAAATGCATTTAATAAGCAAACATCTATATATAAAACAATATTATAGTATATCAGTATATTTTTCTTTTATTTCACTGTTCGGTACTGTAAAGTGTGTTAAAAATACAAATAAAGTAAGATTTTTATATTAAATGCAATACCTTTGTCTTGTTTGCTGTTGTTACAGTTTCCTTGTACGCTACTCCACTGTTTGGTGGGTTGTTAACAAATCAAGTGCCAGCATTTTACTTGTTTGTATTGTATTGTTATCAGGGCTGTCAAAATGAATGTGATAATAATGCATTGACGCAAATTTGTTTTAACGCAACTAATTTCTTTAACCCATTAACACTACTCACGATTTGTAGGTTGTAGCGGGCTCAGTTTTAAAGCTAGAGTGAAGATACTGGTATCATATAGAGCAAGAAATGAAATGGAAACCTACAGAATCCATTGGTACCAACCATGTCATAGTAGCTTGTCGCAAAGGAGGTTAAATAACGCTCCAAACATATGCTAAATTTTGGCAAGGAAAAACTGTCATGGCCATTTTCAAAGGGGTCCCTTGACCTCTGACCTCAAGATATGTGAATGAAAATGGGTTCTATGGGTACCCACGAGACTCCCTTTTACAGATATGCCCACTTTATGATAATCACATGCAGTTTGGGGGCAAGTCATAGTCAAGTCAGCACACTGACACACTGACAGCTGTTGTTGCCTGTTGGGCTGCAGTTTGTCATGTTGTGATTTGAGCATACTATTTATGTTAAATGCAGTACCTGTGAGGGTTTCTGGACAATATTTGTCATTGTTTTGAGTTGTTAACTGATTTCCAATAATAAACGTATACATACATTTGCATAAAGCAAGCATATTTACCCATTCCCATGTTGATAAGAGGATTAAATACTTGACAAATCTCCCTTTAAGTATATTTTGAACAGATACAAATGTGCAATTAGTATGCAATTAATCGGGATCTTCAATCTTATTTCTGCAAGACTTTAGCAAGACTGAATTAACTGGATATTGCAGGTAACATCCCTTGGTTGTTAAAAACATCTAGACTATGTCTGAGATACATTTGAATGATTTTGTTATTTTAAAATAACAGTTATTTATTTGTTCGTTTTTTACGCTGATATTAGATAGATAGATAGATAGATAGTAACTTTATTGATCCCGAGGGAAATTCAAGTTTCCAGCATCACAGTTCCATAGTGCAAAACATGTTAGTAAAAAGGCAGTAAAAGAGTTAGTAGTGCAAAGTACAAAAGATATACCAGATCTAAAAATACAAGGTGAAGAAAACTGTTAAAAGTGAATATAGTGCAGAGTAACAGCTGTGATACAGGACTATTAAAAAAGTGAATTTAGTGCAGAAGAGACTGTTAAAAATGAATATAGTGCAGGGTAACTCCAGTAGCTTATTCTATGAAAGTGCCCTGTATGCATTATTATCTGTCCTGCAGACCGTAGTATTATATATATATTAGTATAGTATAAGGATAACAACAGTGTAAAGAGTGATGAATACCTGCACCTGTCTGGATCTCTGGCATGAGATGGCTGCATCCTTCCCAGAATCCTCTACTTCAGACGGTGCCACGGCTCTCCACCAATTAGAGGGGCTGAACGAAAGCGTCGACCAATCAGAGAGGGGCTAGACAGAGCCTCGTCCAATCAGAGAGGGGCTGAACAAAGCCTCGTCCAATCAGAGAGGGGCTAGACAAAGCGTCGTCCAATCAGAAAGGGGCTGAACAAAGCCTCGTCCAATTAGGGAGGGGCTAGACAGAGCCTCGTCAAATCAGAGAGGGGCTGAACGAAAGCCTCGACCAATCAGAGAGGGGCTAGACAGAGCCTCGTCCAATCAGAGAGGGGCTGAACAAAGCCTCGTCCAATTAGGGAGGGGCTAGACAAAGCCTCGTCCAATCAGAGTGGAACAAGACACTGTAGATATGCGCATGCGCGGGGACACTAACGGAAGTAGGTGGTGATTTGACCGGTAATGATTAGCTATTAGCTTCTTCTAAGAACTAAATTAAAGCGTGTTTTCTTTGTCTTTACCCACTTTATTAACCTCGTACGTACGTAAATGTATTATGATGTTATTGTGACGACATATGGTTTATTGATATTCTATATAAGTGTTAGTTTATGGGTTTCTTTTAGCTAAATCCGTTAGTTAGCATTAGCTCTCAGCTAACTAACAAGACGTCATTGTGTTCTGTCATGACGCGTTAAAACAAGCAGAGATACTGCATGTAGTGTTGTCGCTGTTGTGTTTGTATAACCTTATCATCCTTGTCACGGCATGTTTGTAGTTACTTCCTTTATTAATCAGATGGTTTTTGTGTGATTGAGGTGGTTCCTGTGCAGCTGAATCTTGTCCCAGTGTGGAGCTGCACCATCATGATGTCCTGTCAGTCCCTCCTGATGCTGGTGATGCTGAGTGTCCTGACTGTGGGAGTCTCAGCGGTGGAAGTCCAACGTCCTCGCGGGGTCCCTTTGTCAAGTAAGTATTTATAATGTAATAACAAACTTAAAGGTCCCATATTGTGGAAGGTGAGATTTTCATGTCTTTTTCAAGATGTTTATTATCATGTCTTTTTCAAGATGTTTATTATCATGTCTTTTTCAAGATGTTTATTGTCACGCCGGTTATACAGGTACAATCGTGTGAAGTGCTTTTTGCTGGGAAGCTCCATTAAAATAATAAGTTATATTACAATTATAAAAGGAAATACTTTGTACAAGGGCATATTAAGAACATATACAGGCATATTAAGAACATATACAGTATATACAGTATAAGATATATTTTTGTGTGAGAAGGTGTCGTATGAATTATCTATTTAAAAGTCTGATGGCCTGGGGGAAAACACTGTTCCTCAGTCTGCTGGTGAGAGTCCTGGGGGTCCTGTATCTTCTACCAGAGGAGGGGTGTTTATCCTTAATGACCCTCAGGGACTTCCTGAGGCACCGCTGGGTGTACAGCTCCTTTTATATTATAAAGCAGGTTTAAGTGCTATATAAATACTGTTAAACTATCAAAACGCTTAATATACGGAGGAACACACACACAGCCCGTATTCAGAAATTGCACGTTTGAAACAAGCCGTTAGGATTTCTGTCCATTTGTGATGTCACAAATATACAATATTTAGACCCATGACACGGTTTTAAACATTAACATTCTAAATGTGTCCCAGTTTATTTCCTGTTGCAGTGTATGTAAATAACATCAGCTGACAGGAAGTAAACATGGACCCAAACTGTTGCCTAGCAACGCAATTAAAACGGAGCGTTTCAGACAGAGGGTAAATACAGGTATATTCAGGCAGACAGTACAAGGAAAATAATGTGTTTTTTTAACATTAAAGCATGTAAACATGTTCTAGTAGAAACACAAAATACAAGTATGAACCTGAAAATGAGCACGATATGGGACCTTTAACAAGAAAGATCCGTGAGTACAGTTATATAATGTGCACTGGGGTGAAAGTTCACACAGAGTTTTGTGTAGTTTTGGAGCTGTCATGACTCGTTTCTTCTGTTAAACCTCCACAGAACGGCAGTTCTATGAAGAGGGCAAACCGTTTACCTGCCTGGATGGCTCCCGCACTATTCCCTTTGACAGAGTGAACGATGACTACTGTGACTGCCAGGACGGCTCTGATGAGCCAGGTAACGTTACATATATCCTGCATGATGGAGACTCCTGTGCTACGGTCTTGTAGGGGTGTAACGGTACACAAAAGTCCCGGTTCGGTTCCCGGTTTGGGAGTCACGGTTAAGTACAGTGGCAAAAAAACTCAAATACATAAGGATATGTTTCTTTTCATTTATTTTCAAGAGATAGACAGTAGTGCAAGTGTCAAAGACGGACACAATCCTCTAGGTGAGGACTGAGGTAAAAGTTTCCGTGTGGGACTCACGCTTGTGGGTTTCAAATTATGTGCATCAATCTACATGCGGTGTATTCTGCGTGCGACTGCATGCACTTGGTCATGACCCCCGTACAGTGGCTGTTCGGTAAAACTGTTACAGCCCTACTGTCAAGTACTGTTTTCTTTTCACAGTTCACTGAATTAAACAAAATAGTAATAAATGTGAAGGAAGCCTGTTTAGGCTGTATGATTCTAGCTTTGCCAGGTCATGACAATATGGAGAAGTTGTTTTGTATATAATCTAATAACACATTTATTTGCAGGCACTGCTGCCTGTCCCAACGGCAGCTTCCACTGCACCAATGCAGGTTTCCGACCAGGCTTCATCCCTTCCTCTCGCATCAATGATGGAATCTGTGGTATGAGTTTTAGACTGTGCTGATACTGTTTCTTTTCGGGTGTATTGTGTGGGCAGGATTTTGTTTAACGTCTGTGTTTCTTGTACAGACTGCTGTGACACAACAGATGAGTACAACAGTGGTGCTGCCTGTCAGAACACCTGCAGGTGGGAATGCTTTTGGTTTATAACTCTAATAACTTATGCACGATTCACAGTCTAAGCCCGATATGCCCATTGAGCCTATACATATGCTTACAAATACATTTAATTTCCATAAAATGTTAAATGTTTTGTTTTTGTTGTCTTTATGTCGTGTGTGATTTGCAGGGAGATGGGGCGCAAAGAGAAGGAGAGCCTGCAGAAGATGGCGGAGATCGCCAAGGAGGGCTTTCTGCTGAAACAGCAACTTATCCAGGATGCCAAGAAGGGCCTTGAAGATAAGAAGGTGTGAATGAGAAGAAAACCTTTGGTATTTGTTTGTGTATTAATCAAGATCCAGAGCCCTGAAACATGGATCATCGCATTGTCAAATATGTTTTTATACAGATATACTGACACTTCTGTAGAGACGTTTGAAGGTGTCTACACTAACTGTTGTTGCTGCTGTAATATCTAGTTATGTCACCTATGTTTTGCTTATTATACACAGAAAAACTGAAAGCAGTAATATGAGTGAGCAGATGTTGAGCACATTAGGGTTGAGCGATATGTTAACATTTTCCAACCAGCCAGCATCTGCCCAACAACTGGCGATTGCCGATATATTCGTCCAATCGCCCAACCCTAGAGCACACCCCACTCACTCATTCTGAATGGACCTGGTTAACATCCAGAAACTAGACGCTGGCCATCTTAAGCCTCCTGTAAAACACAAACAAACAATTAAGCTAATTCCCTGTTGCCTTTGTGAATTATGTTACTTTAGCTTTTTATGTGACGTGTTGTTGTGGTTGCATCTGACAGTTGTTTTCTCTGGAATAGATGTTAAGCAGAGGTGCAACAATTAATCAATTAGATGTCAACTATTAAGTTAATCGGCAACTATTTTCATAATTGATGAATCGTTTTTTTAATATTTTTGTTTAAGAAAAGAAAGCTTCTTCTTAATGTGAATATTTTCTGGTTTCTTTACTCCTCTATGACAGTAAACCGAATATCTTTGAGTTGTGGATAAAATTAGAAATTTGAGGACGTCATCTTGGGCTTTGGGAAAACACTGATCGACATTTTTCACCATTTTCTGACATTTTATAGACCAAACAACTAAACGATTAATTGAGAAACAGATTAATCAACAATGAAAATAACTCTTAGTTGCAGCCCTGACGTTAAGACATTGTTTTGTAAATTGAATGGCGTTTTCAGGTATTGTGTAGATCTTAAATTGGTTAAAGGTATTCTCTTGATTTGTCTCAACAGGCCAAACATGCAGATGTTCAGGTCAGTAGGAAAGATTTGGAAAAGAGGGTGGAGGCTCTGAGAACTGAAAAGGAGACTGTAGAGATGCCAGAGAGAGAAGCCAAAGAGCGCCATCTGAAGGCCTGGGAAGGTAAATTAGGATGTGAAAGCATATCACCATCTACTGTTTGTACAGAGCATCACATCACAGATAGTGCAGTCTATCTTAATAACATGTTTGAGTTAAACTAAGTTGCCTGAATGCCACACACACTAGTAGTACTCAAAAAACTTCACTGATGCAAGATGTTTGACCTGAAGTTTAAATTCTGTCAAAACATGTAGTAACACTGTTTATACAGTAAATCTTTGTGTGATCAGAATCACTGATCACTCAAAAATGTAATTGTTGTTTCAGATCAAAAGGCAGTGATTCAAATGGAGAAGGACAAGGCCAAAATGGCTGAGGTGTTTCTTGAACTGGATGATGATGCAGATGGCCTGTGAGTATCAGCACCCTCCACAATGATTAGCACCCATAATGAGGGAGCTTAGCAGGGACAACTTTCAAAACAAAGTTGAATAAAATAGCACAAAGAAGAAATGCAGCATTTTGTTCATCTGGAGCGATATGTATTTTAAGTTGTCTTGTTGCTCTGTATCTTATTTATTGGGAATCCAAAATGCTGCCACACAGCAGACTGAAAACTAGATAATAATAATTTATCTTCTTTCAATGGAATCATATCGTGATGAAATCATATCTCGAGATATATTGATACCCAATTATGTTGTCTAAATTGATAAATAACAAGCACATACTAACTCAAAAAATCTGAATTGATAAGAATTCTGCTCATGGAGGAATACCCCAGTGTAGTTAAATCAGACTATTGTCTTATTCTGATTACTACAGTATGTATTGTGTTCATGCATGTAAACATAGTTTGTATAGCAAGAAAGCTAGAAATATGTATTCTGTTTTTTCTCTATAATTTGACTTGAAACTGTTCTGTTCATTTTGCACTAAAGTTCTTAGTTAAATGAGAAAATACACCATACTTTTTAAGTATTTAATTCACACAGGAGTATACACAATTAGGCTTTACCATGTGGTTATTTGATATGGACCATGTATTTATATATTGAATTACCAGAAAACACGCTATATCGTGATATCGTTATTGAGATAGAAGATTTCGCCCAGCCCTATTAATAACCTGATGGCATGATATAGAGACATTTTTTTCTGAACAAAAAATGTCTGAGATAGATTATCGCTTTTTAAAAAAGATTGCATGTTAATGCCTTTCATATTTTCACGTTGGCTGATCATTACGGTTATTCAGTTTTTGTTACTATAACTCAATGAATGATGTATTTTTGTTTGTGTCAGTATCTCGGTGCCTGAGCTTCTGTCCCATGCTGAGCTCGACCCAGACGCAGAGGATACCTTCACAGAAGCAGAGGCTGAGGTAAATGTTTTCTTTTTGTATTAATCCTAATATAAAAAACTGATGTTAAAGTGTTATCATTAGGGCTGTACCGAATTTTTTTTTTTTACATTGAAAGCTTCCTCTGAGTTTTTTGAATGAAGCTTCAAATATCTGTCATCATATTTTCTGACGTCATCACCCTAAAGAAAAAAGAAAAGAAAACCCTTGAACAAAATCCTCAATTTGAATAAAGTGATTCATCGGATTAAATAAATGTGCCTTTTTTTTAAATTAAATCAAGTTTCTTCTATGAATATAACTAGTCAACGTAAATACAGTACATGTAGGACTGAGGACGGAGCGCCGCGGTGTTTGCTGTGTGTGTGTGTGTGTTTGAGAGAGAGTGACAGAGAGGGTAGGAGAAAGTCGAAGGTGGACTATTACACGCAATGTTTCTGTAAGTTATTTATAACAGTCGGAATGCTACTTTGCAAACTGCCCGCCCAAACCAGTGATATTTTCTATTAAAGGGGAACACCACCTAAATTAAGAATTCCAATATGTTATTTCCATGGTTTAGGAAAGTTCAATCAATATTTGTGAACATGAGCTCCTCTCTCTCAAAGCCAAAAACCAGAGAAGTAAGTCTCAAACTTCTGATGTTATAGGGTTCAACGTTATGAATGAAGCTTTGAACTATTCGGTACAGCCCTTGTTATCATTAAATGTAAGCATTTTAAAAAATGTAACGCAACTTAAGGAGGTGAACAAATGTCAATATGAATATTGTCTTTGGTTTGCTTAGGGACTGTTGGGAGGAGTGGACAAAGTGGACACCGCAGCATTTGAGTCTGTTTGGAATAACATCAAAGAAAAATACAAATCAGAGGTGAGAAGCTGATGATTATTAGCTGATGATTAATATTATTCTTGTAACGCTCCACGTGTGTGAAAGCCTCGGCTCCTCTAAATGTGCGACTTTCTTGGCATCAGGCCAATGCAGACATCCCAGCGCCAGTGGAGACGCCGCCGGAGGAGATCAGGGAGCCAGTCCCCGACAATGACTCTGAGCAGTACCCTGAAGACGACATCCCAGAGGAAGAAGAGGAGGAGGATGAAGAGGAGGAAGATGAAGACCAAGATGACGGAGAATATAAGGTAAGCCCACTGAGTTCCTACATCAAACTTGTGCTGGATGAGTTTATTTCGGTGAGTCACTTTTATCGGTGTTTGATATGCAGAGCCCTCCTACGAAGCAGACCCAAGAAAAGAAGGATGACGATGGTGAGGGGACGATGCCACCCTACGACCAAGAAACGCAGAACCTCATTGATGGTAAGTGTGTGTGTATGAAAGTGAGTGACTCAGCCGGCCCTCGGTTATGAGTAAGTGAGTCATGCTGTGAAATACTAAAAGAAAGAAAGCACAGATGTGACTGCATACCTATTAGTTTCAATTTTTAATGTGCTAAACTCATCAGTCATCATCAGCAACACATAAGTTGTTTATCAGCAGAACAATGTGATTTATTGAGCAGATGTGTTGCTGTTATATGACTGAGGTTTATTGCTTGTCTTTTAGCAAAAGCATCAACAAGAAGACATGATTTGCTCAAACTTTTTGTATATGTGTAAGCACATGTATGTATGGGTTTGGACTGAATTTGCTTCAAAGGAATACTTCACCCATAAAATGACAATTTGTATATCAATACTCACCCCATGCTACCTCGAATTCCTGAAGAAATCTTGTTTTCTCACATGCTTCCACGGTGAACGAAGATAGAAAAAAAAAGTCTTGATGAATTGAAGTAAGTGGAGGCCACATTTAACAACAGCAAAACATCTGTTTACAAACTCTCACACAACTCGTGCAGTATAATCCAACTCGCATTTCTCCAGTCGTGTGCTCACTACTTCCCAAACACATGCATCTTCGCTAAAACCTTACTACCTAGCTAAGCCTAACACTTCGAACTAGTCTGGACTTGCGCATAGGGCTGCACAATTTATCCAGTATTAATCATGATCATGATTTTGGCTTCCCACAATTAAATGAAGTTGATCGACTGGGATATTGACGTTTAAATGCGTGCTTGCTCATAGAAAACCGCTGCAAATCAAATCAAGCGCTTCATAAAATAACAGCCAGCCACCACCTTCACTTTTGTTGAGCTCTCTTGCAGCTGCGTGCACAACCTACAGCGGTAGCCTGTGGAAAAACTTCCCTGAATGTTGTGGCTCCAGTCCAGAGTAAAAGAGTATTATACTGTATGTTACTCGTTTCGCCCGAAAATGCACTTAATTCATGTGAAGAAGAACCTTATTTTAAGGCTGATATATATTATTTCTACATTAGCAGGAATGTAGCACAACATGGAAGTGAAATCAGTGCTCTGTTTCTTTAAATGTGAAAGTGCAATAAAAATATTTTGTCCCTAAAATCAATGAATAATCGTGATAAATAATCATGATCTCAAAATTGATCAAAACTAATCGGGAGTGTCATTTGGGCCATTCGTTCACCATGAGAGAAAAACAGTTTTCTTCAAGAATCCAAGGTAACACGTGGTGAGTAACTGATATACAAATGGTCATTTTGGGGGTGACGTATTCCTTTTAAGGGTATATTTTAATTCTGTGCATTTGATTCCCAGCTGCTCAGAAAGCCAGGGATGCATTTGATGAGGCTGAGAGAGCTCTCCGGGAAGTTGATGATCAGGTCAAGTAAGTAGCAATACGAAGGAGATTCTCTGCTAATAATGCAATCAGTGTTTGTTACCACAACTGCAGTCTAACTCTCAACAGCTACAGTCAATTATTTTGTTGCACAATCAAGTGTTTTGAAAACAAAGATTACATGTTGGATTTTCTTTTTGTCTGCAGGAACCTTGAGAAGGAAATCTCCTTTGACTTTGGACCCAGTGCTGAGTTTGCCTACCTCTATAACCAGTGTTATGAGTTGCCTACTAGCGAGTATGTGCACATATGTCTCGTGTTTATTAATTATTATTTGTTATAAGTTCCTGCTTCTAAAGGATTAATCTTTTTCTTTCAGATACATCTACAGACTCTGTCCTTTCAGCAGAGTGTCCCAGAAACCAAAGTACGGTGGATCAGAAACTAACCTGGGGTGAGTGAATATCTGTGTTGTTTCTTACTATTTTGTGTTTTGCACGTTTTTAATTCACACTTGACTCATCCAATACTTTCCATCGTTTTCTTTCTGTAGATCATGGGGACATTGGGCGGGTCCTGAGGATAACATCTACGCTGTGATGAAGTATGAACATGGGACAGGATGTTGGCAAGGCCCTAACAGATCCACCACGGTGCGTCTCAGCCAGTCAGCCCCGACTTGATCTTTTTCTACACCCCATTAATGTTTCTCTTTGGACCAAGCACAGACAATATATATTCTTTTTGTCTTTCAGATTAAGTTAATATGTGGAAAAGACACAGTTTTGACATCTACCTCAGAGCCCAGTCGCTGCGAGTACATGATGGAGTTTACCAGCCCTGCTGTCTGCCATGAGCCTTCAAGCCTGGATTCAGCGCTTCATGGGCACGAAGAGCTCTAGATCCACTGAATTTGTGAGTAACCTTTCTGTGTTTGTTGCTGTCAGACCTCAAAAACAAATTGAGATAATCTCACACTGTGTAATGTGTGGGTCACATACTGTACAGTAGGTGTGCTGCAGGACCACACCTTTTCCCCGGTAGGATCTTAACCTTTCTTGGCCCCATTGGGTCAAAGATTGTGTAGAAGAGTCATGTTTTTGAGCAGAAAATATACTGCACCTACAGTGAACCAAGTTTCTAAATGGTGCTTTACTCAAACAAAACAAAAATCAGGGACAGTCAGAGCTGCGTAATGTTTCAACATTTTGGAGGAAAGGAAAGGAAGAAAATCCCCAGTGCAGTTACAGCTTCCCTTTAGAAGAAGAGCAGGACGGCAGCAAGAGCAAGGTAACAACAACTTCATTTGAGTTCATTGTAGTTGTTAAGTTGATAGAGGATTAATGATGAGAGTGTATGGGTGAGACAAATGCATACAGCACTATATTGTGCCACATTTCCTTTGGATACATTATTGATAAACTGGCTGAAATAATGTGATGTATATTTACCTTACTGGTGCAGTATTGCATCCATCCGTTACTGCAGACATCTTAACTCTAAAAGGTTTGTGACACGTCAGCCTTTTGCAGTGAATGGCTGTTTTTCATTTTTCATTTCCATTTAGTTAAATGGAAAGCATTTCATAATGCGTTGAGTTAATAGAGTATTTGATTTATTCTTTCTTTTTGAAACATTATTTAACAGTTTTTTTTTAAGGTTACAGATACTGCGATAGCTTGCAGTATTTTGCGCATCATAGAAATAGCTTGGTTTGGTGACATTACTGACTGCGTTTACATGCATAAAATATTCAGGTTTTTGCCTTTATTTCGAAAAAGACAATATTCCTACTAAGCTCTTTACATGGCTAATGAAAATTAATATTCCACTAATGTTCCCCATTACTTTCAGCCATGCATACTCCTATTAACGTGGACTTGTTCGACCATGCAAACTCAGCCTCCCTCTTTCATTCCTTCAACCACCTTTGGCATTGCCATATTTGCACATATCTAAAAACTAGGGCTGTCAATCGATTAAAACATTTAATTTCGATTAATCGCATGATTGTTCATAGTTAATCACAATTAATCGCAAATTAATCACACATTATTTATCTGTTCAAAATGTACCTTAAAGGGAGATTTGTCAAGTATTTAATACTCTTATCAGCATGGGAGTGGACAAATATGCTGCTTTATGTAAATGTATGTATATATATGTTATTGGAAATCAATTACCAACACAAAACAATGACAGATATTGTCCAGAAACCCTCACAGGTACTGAATTTAGCATAAAAAATATGCTCAAATCATAACATGGCAAACTCAAGCCCAACAGGCAACAACAGCTGTCAGTGTGCCAGTGCTGACTTGACTATCTTGCCCCAAACTGCATGTGATTATCAGCTAACTAGCTTTAAAACAGCCCGCTACAACCTCCGAAAGATCGGCGGCCTGTCAGATTTTTAAAAGGTTAATCAAATATTGCAAGTTGCATTAATGTGTTAAAGAAATTAGTCGGTTAAAACAAATTTGCGTTTGTGCATGTAGAGAAACACACCTACAGTACTTTGAAACATTATGAAAGACTTGGATATGAAAAGGTTTTTATTAGGGCTGTCAAAGTTAACGCGATAATAACCTGTTGATATCCAAGTCTTTCATAATGTTTAAAAATAGGTGTGTTTCTCCTTCCCACCAGAAATGTGGGCTTTTCTTTCAAGCATGCATCTCAGTAAACTGTTGACTAGTTGGTTTGTGTACAACGCACAGAGCTGGACGTAAACAGGCAAGAGGCTGTGTGTCGCATATTGCAATAAAAAAACCAATGTAGACTTATATTGTGAACGTGCTGTATACATGTCCAAAGAATGCTCCTAAAACCAGAATAATATCAGCATATCCCACATGTCTTAATCTGAAAATGCTCCACTCAGAATAAGGTAATTCATGATATCCAAACAGAATATGCTGGTTCCATGACCTGTATCAAACTCACAATATTGTCATATATAGAATAATAGTTCAATATTAGAGTGCATGTAAAAGTAGTCAATGTTACCATCGCTAAACAATCTATAGTGACATCATATTGTGAGCTTTCCTGTGAGGCTCAGCCATGATGCTGTACAGAGTGAATAGAAATGAGGTGTAGCTTCCCTTAAAATAAACAAGGACTATAAAAGGCTACTGTAACTTATTTAACTTTTCAGATGGATTTGGTGTTTTAAACTCATCAATCATGTATCTGTTTTATAGTTTTTTATGATTGATGGTGATGTTGTAGACAGGGTCTTGAACTAAGCTTTATTATAATGATAGTATGGATGACTTTAGGTCTGTTCAAGCGAGTGTGGAGGTGAGAGAGTCTAATGTATTGTGGACCTAAATAAACACAGCATAACCCAAATGTAAGTGCTGACTCTAAGATAACACAAGAAGGGGATTTACATCACTGCTATAAATGCTTAGTCCTTCGGAAAACAAACCTCCGGGGATTAATTGCAACTAAATTGCCCTTCCCTTTTTAACAACTAGGAAGTCATGACTTAAGCAAACACGCCATTGAAATGAATGTGTCTGCACTCACTCTTTCAGGTTGTTCTTGAGGGACCACAGTCGCCATAGCAACCTGAAGTTGCCATGCCATGCCGGGAGCGAGCGGCACCACCTCGGCGTCGATAAACAATTGAGAATAAACGATAGAAATTCCAATGAGTAGTTATCTCGTCCGCACATCCAACTTCCTCTGCCACCTGTTGTGTTGTTACTGATTTGTGTCAAATGTAGTCATTCCATTGTTTTCAAATAAAGTTCATTTTATCATATTCCAAGCATGTGTCCATTTTTAAAGGTTATATTGATAACATTTTTATGTAGACGAATCATTTAAAAAAAATTAATTCACTCAAAAAAGTTATTATGACTGTGAATTAATAATTTTAAACATTTTGACGGGTCCAAAATGAATGTTTTGTTTATCTCTGTGGAAGATATCTGACGTTTGGTTCCCACTTCTAACAAGACTGGTAAGCCAATAGTATAACGATGTTGGTATCGCGTGGTATCTCGTTTTCTTTTCATTTGTTGTGATGTGAATGCAATGGAACGGGGAAGGAGATGCGACAACTAGTGGCTGAATGTTATCAATGTTATAAATTGTACCTTTTAACTCCAGTATAAAACTACATTTTCTTATAATTAGGCACTTAATCGATACAAGTGGCCTCCTAATAAGGTGCATTCAATCTTAATTAATTGTAGTAATTAAATATACTTCTAAAACATGATAAAATAAATAACACATTAGGACGAGCTTTGTAGAAATATTTCTACTGTAATTTTCTGCCGCTGGGTGTCTCAATCAAAACGATAACAAAAGACGGAGTTGTTTGATGTTGTTAAGTAGCGTGGGATCATGTGAGTTGTTGTCTTCACCACCATTGCCGTTGGCTTTTCTCGGTTAGCAGAGCCGGCCCTAGGTATAGGCGGAATAGGCGGTATAGGCCCCTAAACTGACACAAATTAGACCACGGACCCCATTTGATAAGATTTTGTCCCAGGGTCCACCATCTGATAGGATTTTAGCTTTTAGACGTTTTATTACAGAAAGTGTATCAAACCCATGACCAAAAAATAGTCATACATTCAGTCATCGTTCAGGAGGTTTTTACCAGGAGCCGAATTATCCACAGAGGTCTCCTTCTCTCCAAAACAAACGGACCTGGTTATTAAAACCGGTAAAAACACTGAATAAAGCAGTTTCAAATTACAAATCAGTGTTTCTCTAATGCTGTTTGGCTGCAGCTAACATTTACTTAGCTGCTTGTTTCTGTGATAACCTAAGATCCAGAAGTCTGATGATAAAACTCGTCATCCGGTTAAAATATATTTTTTAAAAACAACCAAGATCTAAAAGGTGTATCATAAAAATGTGGCTTAAAACTGGATAAAAAGTAAAATTACGACAGCTTCTGGCAGATAACCACAACGCTGACGCATTGCAAATTGGATATGACGCCATTGGCAGGCGACCAAATGAATCGAGCAGTTACCTTTATTAAAATTACGGATTTCTCAGTTTGAAAATTGTTGGAAACATTTGAGATAATGTAAATACACAACTCAACAAAATATATAATGTAGGTCTAGTCATTTTTAGACATTTTAATGAGGAAATGTTGCATATTATACCTTTAATTAAAGGTCAACTCTCAAACTATTCAGCCTAGTTCTTAATCTGCATTCATTTAATGGATATAAAATATATGCCTACTTATATAAAAACACCTATTCCATAACTAACTGGAGAGCGTAAGGAAACAACTTGGTATCAACAGAAATGTTTGGTCATAACATTCAATAATATTCTTTAGACAGTCAATAAAAATTGGGTCACTCAATATTTGTAACTTTTATTTTATTTTTTTCTGGCATGTAAAGTACAAATAATTAAACAATTCCATGAAAAAGTCTTCAAGCGTCTTCAGCTGAAATCCCAGTAATAAATATCCTAGACTAAACTGAAAGGTTTATTTTTTTTTTCTTTGTTAAATTTTGACATTGTTCATTTGGTCATGTTTGGAAGTATGAGATTTTGTATTTCTTCCGCTGACGTTGGCGTCAGCAGAACTGTTTTGATCATTTTCACCTTTTTGATTTGTTCTACCATTCCAGGAAAATGTAAGAAAAACATCACTAAGTTACTGCGTCCCCTCTTCTAAATAAATAGACACAAAATACAGTTGGTTGAGAAACAGAAGGACCACTCACCCCTTTACTACCCTAGAGACTCCCAAGAAAACCTTCCTGCAGCTTCTCTGAGCTCGGTAATATTTTGCCGGAGCTCTTGGCTGGGTTTCCAAATACATCTTGGCGCTAAAGAACATCTTAGTTTCAAGCACAAATTTGATATTGAAATTGATACAGATGATGTCAAACAGAACCCCTTAATATCTTTTTTTATAAGTCAACCCATCAGCATAAACAGGAAAGCCTCTTGCGAACGTATCAAACCCAGGACATCCCCTCTGTTCCTGGCTAGTTGCTGCACCCTCAAATGGGCCAAAGCCTCGCTACAGGGGCTGTCCCACGTCTCAGGGGTTCACAGAGTGGTTGAAAAAACAAGACTGTGATTAGATTAAATAATTAAAAGATTTTCATTTAACAAGACAAACAGAACACAGGCAGTAAAGGCATAACATCTAGCACACAGCATGTATGTTTATACACTTCAATTAGTTAAATATAGCAGTGCATTCTTTGACTATGGAGAACGTTTCCAAATCGTACTTCTAAAGCTGTTTTTCTATTTGTCCCCCTTTTTAAGAAACGAAATGGTGTAACCACAATTTTGGCAAACTTAAAATCTTTTAAACTTGCAAATATAATGAAATAAACCATAAATATACACAAAACATACTTTATACGAGGCAATAATAATAATCATAATAAATAGTTTTTAAGTTAACAATAAGTTAAAACTACAAGCTTAAAGTCGCCCAAATAATACAAGTTTGTTGGCGCTATTTTGAATTTTTTCTGTTTAAATTATTTTATGTTGCAACAAAAGCTACCACAGACTTTTACAAACACAATTGAACACAGTTTGATTGAAATAATAAAATCTAACTAAGTCTAAAATCTGCATACACTGTAAAAACTGCAACTAATTAAATAATGGAAGAAAAATAACAAACTGTACCCAATCAATGCAACCAAACATAATCTTTGACCCATGTGTGTTCTCTATGGCAACATCAACAACACAAATACGCTAATTTAACAAGTGAGTCTTGATATGTAAATGAAATCAATAAATTACAGGAAAGAAAATGATATTTGAAATTGACATGGGCTAAAACTGATGATATATTAGACAGTATTCCTTTCAAGGTCGTTGAGATTTGCTCTATTAAGTCAGCCAAATATGCAGTTTGTTTGAGCTTGCATGGTCAGAGCACAAATTAGGGGCTGAGGAAGTGATTATGGAAATTTACAGATCAGACCTCTCGTTGCTTGTTTGATTCTCTTAATGTTCATTTTAATGTTTTTGTCTGCTCCTTTCACTATTCCGCAAACCTTTTCAGTGTGACGTTTAATTTCTTTTTTAAAAAATATATATCATTTGTTCTCAGTCAATATAAAAACAAAGCACATTGCACTTACTGTTCCATAGGAAAGTTTTTTTGTCTTTTTAAATGATTATTGTTGTTGCTCAAGCAGTGTAGTACTGTTTCCTGCCATGGTCCTTGGCTCTCTACTGTACATCAGGTGTGGGTCTTTTGTATAGACTGTGTATGAAAGGTTGTTTTGGGCTGTGGGTTTTGGTTTGTGGGTTGACTGTACTACATCGGACACGGCTGGGTAAACAACTCCAGCTGCAGTTCAACGCGGCCTGTTATCTCGGTTGTTCGTAACGTCTATCACTGGTCTGACCAAGTGCTCAGTCCTACGGTGCTCGACCCAAAATAGCTAGATTATATCCTTTTTATGTGGTCAGCTCTGGAAACGCCAGCAACAATCATTCAGAGTATTTCGTGGGGATGAAACAGTAGAAGTCAGATCGAAAGATGCCAGAGTAAGTGGTGCAATGTTAACAGATTTAAAGGATTAAATTGGTCACAAGACAAAGCAGATGATATAAATGTCGGGGGAATACATCCAATTTTTTCCTTTTTGTCAAGAGGCGAACTGATTCATCGTTATTTATTTTTGATATGCCTTTTTTTTATCATTCGGTGTATGCATGAAATTTGTGCAAATGGGATTGCTTGCAACTGTTTTAGCATTTGGTTTAGTGGTTATAGGATTTACAAACTGATATGTGCAACTTAGGTATTCAAAAAGTAATGATAACTGAAATTGTAGAGGGTCCTTATTCAATAAATAACATAGATTTGTACAGCAATTACTCAGGGAATAATATAGTTAGTCTTAATTTATCCTTCTTGGTACTGACTTGCAAAGCAATTCTTTGGCAAAAATCAAATCTATCTAATCATAAAGAATCATGCTCATTATGAATCTGCATCACTGTTTGAATCTGCGTTTTACCTTTTTTTTTAATTTGCAAGCAGCTATTCGGTTTTTCAGCTGGTCAGTGAGCCGGTCTCACTGCAGCTTTTGTCTGGGATTCTCAAGTCAAAGAACTTCACTTCACTGCACCATCATTGAAGCAACACTGTACACAACTTCAGGACAAGAGATGAGAGTGTGTCGAAGCACTCAAAAGTATAGATGTGTCTGTCAGGTTACACCCCCAACTATTTCATTTTTTATTTTTTTACATCGAATTTGTTAGTTTCAATTGTTGTGATATGGTTGAACGGTTAAGTTTGTACGAGATACAATGTTCCTTCGCCCCCTCCCTAAATCCCCACCCATACACCGCATGCTTATTCCCCCTTGCTCTGCAAAGATCAGAGGGTTTAAAATAAAGCCATGCGATGTCCCAATTTTTCCAAGCTTAAGAATCTGTAAAAATTCAGCACAAGGTCTTGTTCCTTTGTATGTATAAAAATAGATTTATCTCTAATGTAATCCTTTCAAAGAGATCGTCCTCTTTGGCTAACACAGCGTCATTTAGAAAAGCAAAAGCAAAAATGTCTTGAATATAGTTGACCTTATTTAATCTATTATCATGTTCAGATGTCTTGATATTGAAAGACATTAGCTCTCCCCATGGTAAATCTGCAGTCTGGTCGGTGACAGACGTTTCAACTAGACAGGTTGGCCTTAATGTTTCATCAAGGGTGCCATAAATAATTTTCATGCAATTGGGTTGGGGATATTTTGAGAAATGCTATTTTTGTGGCCAAACAGATCTGAAGCAAATAAATAAATACCCTTTCTGTTGTAAACAGAAGTATAATTATGACACTTGATGTTGTACAGTCATCTTTTGAGAGGGCAGGAGTTCACCGTTTTTGGGAAGCTTTTAAGAGAGTTGAGGGGTTTTAAATAAAACTGAGGAGCATTTGGCAAAGCTGGAGGAACTGGTAATCTTTCTCCTCAAAGGATCAGTGATCATTTTACCATTGCCCGATATTATCGCTCACACACGTGACTGTAATTCAGTTTAAATGTTCCAACACAGTCTCACGGCAGTTCGTTAAATAGTCCCGATATTTAATGTATTTGATTCGTGTGAATAGACACAAATTTCCCTTTTTTTCCGTGACGCTCAGCACGACTTTCAATAACGTATTTTTTGTGCGTTTTCCTACGAATGTCCAGCAACACGTGACGCACATGTTAATTTCCGCTCAAGTCTTTTCAAAATAAAACTTCTTAGTTAGGTTTAGGAATAGATTGACTTGGTTAAGTTTAGGCAACTTAACTACTTAGGTTTAGGAAAAGATCGAGTTTTGGGTTTAAATAACACCGGAAGTGGCGTAACTTAAGTACGGAAGTTACAAATAGTGACATAGAGTAGTGACCCCGACGCTGCTCTTGATACTTCCCGGTACACAATTACGGAGCTAACACAAGAATTGATTTTGTGCGGACCATCACAAAAAAATTTGAAATTTGTGTCTATGTACATGAATCAATACATTAACGTTCGTGATTATTTCACGAGCTGCTGTGCAACTGGGCTGAATGTTCAGTCATTTGGAACTGCAGTCCTCTTATTCTGCTCTATGCATGTTGGTACTGTAGATGCTGAATGGTAAAAATTTGACCTCATTTATTCGGGGAGCTTCTATCTGTGCACTAGACTGAAGAATAATACCGGTGCTCTTGAGTTTTTGCTCATCTGTGTTGTTTCTCTGCAGACCAGCCTAGACCATTGTTCAGTCCATGGGGTGTGTTGAGTTACTTTTAGCAGCTACGTGGGTCGTAATCATATTCAAACCATCAAATTTCCTGCTTCCATTTATCTAAATGAATCGTACTGTAACATTCATCATGTTGTTTGCTGTTTCTCTTGACCTCTTGACACCAGATGGTCTTTCAGTTAAAGGGATATCACACCAAATCATGGCTGACAAAGCCATGCAAAGTAAAATGGCCTGTGGATAATGTCAAATACAGGTGCAATGAAAGAAAATGATGCAAAAAGTGAAAAAAACACCGGTATTTTCCTTTGACGTGGCTGTGTTATGGTGAAACAGTTTTTCCCCTTGTACTCGTCATCACTCTGCCGCTCACTAGAGATTTACTAATGAACGCTGTCACCATGGGAGCACCGCCACACTGCTCTAAGTTCACAGACAGTCTGCTTGTGTTGAATCCATCCTGACGATAGATTAGAAGAAATACAGGAACTTTTTTTTTTTATGTTTTTTGTGGACTAAATATACCTTCTAGTTATTGAACTGTGTTTTCTGATACAGAAGTGTACTCTTAATGTTGTTCGGTGTGAGACTGTGAGGGATTCTGATGGCTTTCGGACTACTCTTTTCTGTGATCATTGGTTAGCCTAAATCCTATTGGGTCTGAGCTAACAAGCTCACATAGGGTAGAGAATCTGCCTTTACGCTAGGCACCACCTAATGCAGGTCAGGAAACAGTAGTCAAAGTTTCTAGAAAATGCTTACATACTCGGCTATTATAACCACCTTAAATATTGAATATATAGTTATATTTTAATAGACGTATATAAGAGAACACTGTGTTTTTTAATTTCATTTTCTTTGATCTAAAAAAATCGCTGATTCAAAATGCCCAAGTGTAAAAAAGTGACTACATCCTCTCCAGCAAGATAATAGGAGAGATGGTGGGGTAAGAGTTTGGGTAAATTGCACATATTCGTTTAAATTTTTTATCGTTTTTGTTCATCAGTTGTTCGTTATTTGCCTGAATTCAATCAAAGCACTCCGTACACATTCTCTGTCACATTCGTTAGACTGTCTCCTAAATAGATAGCTCTTGCCCCTACCCAACAAACCAGCTACGTACCCCTTCTAATTCAATCCAGGCAAATATAGGGAAGGACTAGCATGTTGTGTAAAGAGAAAAGAAAAACTCCACTAGTGTGTTTGTTTGATACTCTGACTCGTGTATGCTTGCGCATATGGATATGTCTGGTCATGTCTGTGCATGTATGCATGTATGTCTGTGTTCGTGATAATATATTATGGATTTGTGTGAGAATGCGTCAGAGAGAGACTCAGTCCAGGCCCATTTAGAGTGATGACACAGGGAGCTCAGGTTGCTCTCCCTGCAGGTCGAAGGAGCTGGCGCCAGCAGCCTCTCTCTCTCAGGCCTTGTGCTGCTTGCTGGTCTTGAAGGAAACCTGCAGCACGCGGTCGCCCAGGCGGTAGCCATTAAGGCTAGCGATAGCCATGGCAGCTTCGTCGTAGTTGGTCATGGTGACAAAGCCAAAGCCCTTACATTTGTTGGTGGTGAAGTCACGGATGACCTTGACGTTGGTGACGGCACCGAAAGGCCCGAAGAGCTGCCACAGGACGCTCTCGTCCGCCTCTGGGGACAGGTTGTACACAAAGATGCACCAGCCGGCGCCAGTTGGACCAGTAAGGTTGACCCCGGCCAGGCTGGTCATGCTGTCAATGGTGATGGGGGAGAATCTGGGGAAGAGAGTGGGAGAGCTACCATGGGTGTCATTCTGAAGTTCCACACAGGATTCACTTTTCTATACTGTCTCTTATGGGCTGTGAGAAATGATAGCGATTGTAGTCGGGTATGGAGTCGGGGGACACCATCTCCATCCCCTCTGCTGTACAGTATAAATATGTGTGGGCACCACAGTGGCTCCAAACTACCTGCTTTTATACAGAATGACACTGTGTGCCCTGAGACACAGACACCCACACAATGTGCATATTTTTCTCTGCTGACCAAAGCCTCTGGAAGAATTAAACACATGAATCACAATGTTCAACAGAAACCACAGTATTGAACAAAACACAGAAACCTAGAGAGGGATGAAAAGCAAATTTGGAATCAAATCATACACAAACTGGAGCAAACAGAGGAGACGCAAACGGAATCTGGTATGTCCATGCTGGTGAAAAAAAGGGGACATTAAAGCAACTGAAACTGACAATGTTAGTTCATAAATAAATACATATAAATTATTTCTATTAATTAAAATAAAAGAACGAAAAGGTTAAACAAAGCCATGCCAGAATACCCTGCTGTTAGAAGCTTGCATCATTGCAATTACAGATAGTATTTTGTTGTCTGGGCTGCTTCTGAAACATGGTTTAAATGGGCAGTGGGTATTAAGAATTATGGCCATTATATATCTGATTTCGAGATGAAGTCAGCAGGCGGTATTCCAGGCACTTTGTTTGAGGTTTTATTTTGGCATGGATGCTTTTGAAAATACACCTTTGGCATTTACCTCTTGACTCCGTAGCTGGCGTTTAGTAAATTGTCGAGTCTGCAACGCAAGAGGGAGAATGAAGGGGATGCAGAAGTTAGTTATGAGATCTACAAGGAAGGGGGGCTTTCAGTTAACATGTTGCTCCTTCACCAGCTGGCCTCCAGAGGGCATCCTTCACTGCAATGCAGGCCCAAACCATCCAACCACAAACTGATGGTGTGTAAAATAGTTCTGTGAGTATGTGTCTCAGCTGGTATTTATTATTCTTCATTGTGATTTCAGTTGGTAACAAATCCTGTATCCTAGGCCATTTCACATCTACTGGTTAAATATAATTATCCATACTGAGTTTGTGATATTCCATGAACATATTTAATACTGGAAGATAATGACTGGACCTTTATTCAACCATGTAGATGTGGCCAACATCTGGCAATTTCACTCTTTATGGTGCCTATAATGCCTATGTAGTATAGGCAAACATTAAAGGTTCAGTATTATTCTTCTTAAACCAAGATTTTTTAGCTTTAGATTTTTTTGATTGTATTTGGAAAAGTCTGGTCTCTTACATTGGTTTTGAGCTGTTATTTGGATCTGGTCCCTTTCCAAGTGAAGGGATCATGCTGCAGTTTAAAAGAAAGTCAGAGAAAAAGAGTGAGAAGGAGGGACGATGCAATATTGCCAATTCCTTCTGTACTGTAAAGCAATAATATTGCTTAAAGGAACACTTTACTAAGAAGTTGTGTTAATATTGACAGAAAATGTTTTTATATTTTGAATGTTTTCGATTACACAATTTAGACCACATTTGCAGTTTTTGGGGTGTGCCACTTCAACTGATTGATTTTTCTTTTCACTCTAAGGCGGCGTGAGGTTGCCAAAAGGTTCAGTACCTGAAACGCTGAGTCTGGTGGTGCAGGGGCCCTGTGTAGCGGCGGGCAGCAGTCTGGTACAGCTGAGTCAGTAAGGCCTGGCCTGTCTTCTGGCTGGGGTTGTTGGCGAACTTGACAGTGATGGGCTCGGCGGCACCCAAAGGCTTCTGTCCGTTCAGACCTTTGATGGCCTCTTCCGCTTCGTTGCGTTTGTCAAACCGGATGAAACCCACTCCTCGTGATATGCCTGCTCCGATTAAGAATACAAACCAATGTTACTACCTTGGCATCAAGGACCATCGCGGCCTACCAGTCTTTCATTCAGAGAGGGAATGGCGCTGAGAGTGACAGCATGAGAAGTGCAATAAGGCTATACCTGTGACCTGGTCCACTAGAATACGGGATGTGATGATGCGACCGTATTGGGAGAACAGCTGCTCCATGTCCTTCTGGCTCATGGTTTTGGGGAGTCCACTCACGTAAAGGTTGGCATCACGAATAGAAGCCGAGCTTGGCCGGGCATATGATACCTGTAACACCGAAATAAAATAAATCAATGAGTGCATTATATTTTAGTAATGCAACGGTCCAACAAGCCCACAGTTCAGTTTGTATTGCGGCCTTTGGGTTTCTGTTTCGGTTCGGTTTGTTTTACACATTAGGGAGAAGAAAAACAACCATTTCCAATGTGTTTGAACTCCAAAATATATTAAAGGTCCAGTGTGTAGGATCTAGCGGTATCTACTGGTTGAATCCTCTCCCGTGTGCCAAGTGTTTTGGAGAGCCACGGTGGCCGACGCAAAAAACGCAAATGGCCCTCTCTAGAGCCATTTGGAGCAGAGCCAGTTCATAGAGTGCGTGTCTATGTGGGAAGTGAGTGATGAAGCAAGAGAGAGAGAGTGGTGACGGGAGTGAGTAACGTTATGGACTCCGGCCCAAGCTGGTTTGTTCATTCTGGGCTACTGTTGAAACATGGCGGTGCAGCATGACGGACTCCGTGGAGAGGATCCGCTCCCTATGTAGATATAACGGCTCATTCTGAGCTAACAAAAACGGAACGATTCTTATTATCAGGTGATTATACACTAAAGAAAACATACTTATTAATATTATATTCTATTTCTGCCAATAGATCCCCCTACATGTTACACACTGGTCCTTTAAAAGATGTTCAGATAATTGCCTCTTCTATGTCTCTGGTACCTCATCAAATAATTAGCAGGCCTGTATTTAATAGTAGTGCAATGGTGCAACAAGCCCACGGTTCGGCTGGTATTGCGGTTTTTGAGGTCACGGTTTCAGTTCAGTTTGTTTTGCACATTAGGGAAAAGAAAATCATAACCATTTCCAATGTGTTTTAACCATGGATGTATAAAGAGAACTCGATACATCGTTGCATCCTTTGAGCCAATAGAGCAGGCGCAGTAGCGTTTCTATTAACCCCGCCTCCCAGCCCTCGCTCCAGCCTCGGTCTGGGTCTCATTCACATGAACAGAGGAAGGGAAATAACTCTGGATTCAGCTATTCATGCATTTTACAACTTTTAGGACCTAATGATTTAAATAAGGGCTATTCAAGTGTTGAAGTTGATTTACCTAAAAAATCACAAGTTTGTCTCGGAGGGCTTGAATCAGAAAAAACACGTCAACTTGAAGAACATGTTAGAAAAACCTGATGTAACTGGAGTGAGTTTCCAACAAATAGTGTGACTCTGTCGATGTATCCTCATTAGACCCAACTGTCTCTTTGCTATCTGTGGATTTAATCAGTGCCTTCAAGCTCACAGCCACAATGAGACCGTCACAGACCCACTATGATGACTGTAACCATTACCCAAACTGATACCAGTCATCAGTTAACAAGCCCAAGTGTCAGCTTTGTTTTGCACTGAAACACATCAGCCTTAGATGATGTATTTTCCTGAATTCACTGGTGACTTAATTAGTGCACGGCCATTTTTTGGTGCGTCTGTGTTTATATCCCTTATGGTTTTCTGTTGGTCTACTTTTCAGAACATTTTACATCATCTAGCACTGCAGAGGAATATATATCTGATTGATTGTGGTCTTGTTTTTGTGTTTATGGGAACTTGTAAACACGTGTGATAGATAATCCAGTTCAGTGCATTGTTGTGAGTGCTGCTGTGTTTGTGTGTGATGGAGAGACAGAGTGAGTGTTGTCTGAGATAGGCTGAGCTGCCCTCCCTGTCCTGCTGCCTCCTTCCTTTGTCTCTATCCTCTGGGGGAGAACAGCTCCACTGGCAAACAGCAAACAATGTAAGTGCATCACAAGACTTGCAGGAGCCTTGACTACTTTTAAACACACACACACACATTGTTTGCATGCGTATGTATTGGTATCATAAATATAAATCTTTGCGAATTTTACTAATTTTTAGAAATATTTGTAATAGGGCTGTCAACGTTAACGCAATAATAACACGTTTTCAGTCAGTTTTAAAGATGCTGGCGTCATATGAAACTAAAAAACCTAAGGAATCAAATGGTACCAACCATGTCATACTAGCTTGTCGCAAAGGAGGTTAAATAATGCTCCAAACTTAAGTCAAATTTTGGTGAGGAAAAACGGGCATGGCCATTTTAAAAGGGGTCCCTTGACCTCTGACCTCAAGATATGTGAATGAAAATGGGTTCTATGGGTACCCACGAGTCTCCCCTTTACAGACATGCCCACTTTATGATAATCACATGCAGTTTGGGGCAAGTCATAGTCAAGTCAGCACACTGATACACAAGCCTGTTTGGCTTGAGTTTGCCATGTTATGATTTGAGTATATTTGTTATGCTAAATGCAGTACCTGTGAGGGTTTCTGGACAATATTTGTCATTGTTTTGTGTTGTTAATTAATTTCCAATAATAAATATACAGTATACATACTGTATGTTTGCATAAAGCAGCATATTTGCCCACTCCCATGTCTATAAGAGTATTAAATAATAATAATAATAATAATAATAATAATAAATTCAACTTATATAGCGCTTTTAAAGAACTCAAAGACGCTCGACAAATCTCCCTTTAATGTTAATTTTGAACAGATAAAAAATGTGCGATTAATCTCGATTAACTATTTTAATCAATTGACCACCCTAATATAAATGTTTGCGAATTTCACTAAATATTTGTAGGTTTAAAGTTGCTTTCCCTTATTGCACAGACACAAAGAAAGCGGTGATGTGAATTAAAAGTCCTTTCAGATGAATACAGGTGTTCTGATTTCATCCATCAGTACTAAGCACCAGTGTCTATTGTGTACACAGACGGACTGTATGAGCAGGAGGGTTGTGTTGTGCAGTGATTAGGGTGTTCTGGATGAGTCAGGGGGGAGTTGCTGTGTTCGGGGAGCAAAGGCTGCCCTATAATTAACCCTCTCCCTGTCGCTCCCACAGTACAGATGGTGCCTGAAGCCCATATGGCCTCTAATCCTGTCATTGGCATTCTGCTCTCCGAGCTACCCCCTACCCTCCTAACGCTGCCCCCTCCCTCACAGCCTCACCCCTCTCTATTGAAGCCTCCTACAAAATTAGAAAGATAAAACTATTTACCAGAGGAATTATTTTTTACATTTGAGAATAAATTATTAAGAGCGATCTATGTATAGATAAATGATTATTGAATGTCATAACATAAGATCAACTTTATAAAACAATAATTGTTATGACAATCAGCACTTTTTCTACATGTTTTTTCCAGACTAAGAAGTAATTTCCCTTGTGCAATCTTGTGCAAAATATTTGACATTATACACGAATATTAACTATTTGTTCTTCCAAAAAGTGACCGTGTCCAGTACTTTCCCTGCTTGTTGTTTGATCAGTCATTAGTCAGATTTAACGTCCCCATTCATGGACAGCTGTTGGACGATCACCTGCTCTGCTCTCTCAGAGATTCGATTTCTCAATCCTGCAGTTTGTCTCAATCTTTGAACTACTTTGATCAGGTCGGAGGGGCGGTGGAAGGAAGTAGTGTCTAATAATATGCCCCCTCTCTCCCTCATCTGATTTTGGGACAAAGAAGCCCCCTAATTAGCCAAGATTGGAGGCAGATGGGGTAACCAGGACTGACCTTAGTGCACTGCAGTCAGACTTCCTAATTACATTTCCATCACAATAACCTCTGCATGCTGTCCGCCCCTTGCTTTCTGACCTCCACTCTCTCCTGCTCTTTTCACCCTTTTCTCTCACTTCCTTTGTTCTGGCCACCGCTCCCTTCTGCCTCCTCCTCCTCCCCGTTTTCCTCCCCTCCCTCTGTCACGTCTGTCGCCACCTCTCTCTCTCCCCCTCCACTTCCTTTTCTTTTTGTCTAGCGCGTCTTCACGAATCAAAAGAAATAATATTGTAGAGCTGTGCTCACCTTGATTGTTTTAGTCTGCAGTTTGAGACCATTGAGTGTGTTGATGGCCTTATCTGCATCATTTGGATCCACATAGTTTACAAAGCCATACCCCAAACTCTGACCTGGAGACAAAGAAAGAGCCGCAGTGGCGTCAGTGATCCTCAAAACCATTTGTGTGGTGTGATTATATTTTGTTCTCAACGTTGACAAAGTGTTGTACCTGTTATCTTGTCTCTGACTAGCTTGCAGGACTCAATCTCGCCAATGCTACCAAACAAACTTTTGAACTCCTCCTGCGTCATGTTCTGAGGCAGATAGTTGACGATCAGGTTGGTTTTGCTGTCGTCTGTGGAGCCATTGGTGCTAATGACTGGACCGTTGGGCAGACTGGTTCCGCTTGGACCGTTGGACACCTGGGTTTCCATGGTGCTGATTATCTGCTGAGGAAGAGGGTGGAGTTAGATTCACAGTTCACATAGAGACACAATAGGACACACGGCTGTATAAATGTGCTAATATTAAACATATAATACATGCACACACACTCTGTCCACTCTGTCACTGTCAGAGGGAAAGGTCAGGAATCAGCATTGCTAAAATGGAGATGGATACAAGGTCTGATTTATCGTCTCCCCTCCCCCACTTTCACCCCATCTCTTGCTCCCTGCCTCTGGTCCTGCAGATGTCACAGTCCCTTTTTCCTTACTCCGCCCCTCCCCCTACCCTCTTCCAGGGTCAAACACCATTACATCATTACACAGGGATGGATAATAGTGATGGTGGTGTGTGTGTGTGTGTGTGTGTGAGGCTGGGGGAGATTGGGGTGGCAGGGTTCAGGGATGACGGACAAAAGGGAGAGTGACGTTGTTAAAGGGATTCAAGATATTGGTAGAAAAATAAGTTAGGATTACACGTTTGTTCTTCGGACTTTCTTTGTGTTTTTTGTTTTTGTAAGTGGAGTAAGGGTGTGTGTTAGTGCACAGTGTAGTGTTTGGGTTGCTCTGGAGTACACCGTGTTTGATCCACTGGGGCTCCTCAAGGATAATCTGCGTGGCCAGAAACGAAACTTCCTTCTCCACTTTCCCTTTCCTTTACACTCAACACCTACAGTAGCTCTCTGTCTCTTGATCATTATTTCCAGTGTAAATCTAAATGGAAAATCACTGCAAACTGCACTGATTTGTTCACCTGTTTGAATTAGACACAAATATCTAATAGGGGTATGTACTGGCAAATCCTAATGTTACATCCTATTTTATTGTGCACATATTGAATATAAGGGCTGGCTTTTTTCATTTGCATCTTATGTTATTTTCATGTTCAAACATCATTAGATTAGACATTTGATTCACTGCACATGTCAAAGTAAATAAGTTGACTCATGCAACTAAAATTAGTCTCTATAATGTGTGCATTTGCAGTAGACTATTTGCATTTAAATGCCTGCATTCCTTCTCACAAACAAAAGTATAAGGTGTTTGAATAATCCGTTTCAATGCATATACAGTGAGCTTGTTGTGCCATAATATCAGATTGTTGGTCCGAGCTGTTGCAGATCTCTAACTGGTGGGTGTTATGTTTGTTAATAAGGCTAAATGAGTCTCCTCTAAAGCTCTTAGGGTCTCACAATGAAGTCCAAAGCAACAAAGGGACTTAATAAATTAATCTTCAGAATTATTCCAAAATGATATTCAGGGAATGTAGAAATACTGTAGGTGTCACTGAAACTTAAACATAAGTATTTACCTGGCCCCTGTAGCTTTTTGGATTATATCCTCTGATAACAAGCTGTATTTGTATTCCCACACATCCATCACCATCTCATGAAAATCCACCCTCGTGTTGTGTTTGTATCAACTGTGTTTCTGTGTTATTACCACATTACTAATATAATTGATTTCTTCACATCTACGTGCCATTTCATGTCTTCTCTCCTTTTCCAGAGAGACGAGTGGCTCTGTCTAACCTGCCTTTTCTCCTCGTCTCTGTAACCTGCCGTCTCGCTTTGAGCCTCACCTCGACTCACGTTGCCCAGGTAACAGCCCCTCAAAGACTGCATTGTTTCTAATGGCTTTCTTACTCTCAGTGTGTGTTTGTGTCTGCGCTTATTAGGAGCAGATATGCAGGTCAGACGTTTTTTTCCTCCGTGTATTAATATTATATGGCTTTCGCAGAAGCAGGGAATATCAGCAAGTCAGATTGATAATGACAAGGGGAGAAGGAGCACAGTGACGGAGTTAAGACCGCCTAAAAATAAAATACTTCAGACACACAGCTACGCACAAAGGCGGTGAAACACAGATCGCAATCTGTCACAAGATTTTGATCCACTGGCTAAAAATCTTTTTCATGGCGTTATGAATTATGATACGATGAACACACACAAAAAAGGTGGAATCAAGCTGTATTTTTTGTACACTGGTGTGTGATGTGATGCATCTGACTAACAGAAATATGAGCAACTGACTGTGTCCCAAATCTGACAAAAAGCATTTTGAAGGAACAAAAAAAAAAACATATTAGGGCAAATTTGACTCGCCAGCTGAAATAACCCTCAACATGGCAGAACACACATCCCCAGTGAACAGTGTGAAGTTATATAATTCACTGAGATGTGGCTGACACAAGCAGCAACCAAGATTAAGATTTCCATGCAGAAATAGAGAGGAACAGCATGCTTTGAAACAAATAGAAATGATAAAAAAAAAAACAGAGGATAGTTTCATCTTTAGGCCGTCATATTTCATATTCCAACAGCAAAAATCAAATAGAGTTTTGTTTGCAGAAACCCAATTACTATGACAACGAGACAATAAATCATTGTGATGTTGTAGCCTACAATAGCATGAATAATCCTAATACGCCCAGTATAGATCTACTAAAGGCTCCAGACATTTTCGACTACTGGAGACAATAAAAACGTCCATCCCAGGAGTACCTGGTAACCATGACGTCCTGCGTCCTTTGTTGCATATTATTGCTCCTTCTCTCTCAACATATTTCTATCTAATCAGGACGAAAACATGCCACAAAAATAATCTTTTTAAATTTCCTCAAATATCCCGGTTGTTAGGGTAGCACTATGTGTCCCACACTGCTTTTTTTTTCTATTTTGGGGTTCTGTGAGATCTCCCTTAATATTTAATGTACTGCATCAGCATCGCCCACACATGGTCCCAGACTTGCACGCAAACAAGAGCCCTGCCTCCTCTGCCAAACACATGAACCCAGACTTGCACGCAAACAAGAGCCCTGCCTCCACTGCCAAGCGAGCACATGTACCACCACCTACACTGTTCACTATTAAATTACAAAACACAGAAGCGTTACATGACTGAATGTAAATGCAGCAGTCTCTAGTCTTCATGATGCCTGTAAACCGCTTTGCCTCAATTCATTTCTGCTCCAAATGCAGCACAGCACTGGAGGCTATAATGTACAGAAGAATAAGCGTCTCCCAGTTTTAAGTCATAACATGAGATTTGTTACATGTTTACAATGCACTGAGAGTGTGAAGATATAACAAGAGAGAAAATGACATAGTCACCATCAGTATTTTCGATTTGGCATGCAGTCCCAGCTAAAAAGATTTGGTAATTTTAGGCTTAGTAGATTTAAATTCACTGTGCAGTGTGTGTGTGTAATATCTTTGTGTTGACACAACTGATCATCAATCAAAATGAAGAAACACTTTTAGAAATCCACCTGGATATTATCAACTAACAATGATCTCCTTTTAACATATAACCTTGTCCACATTATATAAATTATTTTTTTCTCTGGAAGGCATGAATTAAAAACTGAATGCTAGGCTGAAGTGTAAATGAGCCCTCTAAATAACACAGATTACCGGATTATCCCAAACAAAGGGCATTAGCCACACTCTCTGCAGCTTAAGGGATCATGGTGGCAGCTGTAAAACAACAGGACGACAGGAGTCACAGCCCTCTGTCAGCCATGCACCGAGGCTACCCTCCTATTCTCCTACTCCGACGACTAAAAAGAAGAGATTTCTAAAAGATTTCAGCCTCTGTGTGCTTTGATAAGATGGGAGCAGACAACGTCAGAGGCTCAGATGAGACAAACGTGTCCTGTGAGTCCTTGTAATGTAGCAGTGGGGCGCTATCCAGCGTGCTGAAAAAGGGAGTGGCTTTCTCATTGGTCTCATTGAGGCCACAGAGGCCTGAGAGATCCAGCAAAAACACCACCAATCCTCTTTATTATATATATTTAATCATCTTTAAAAACGAGCAATTAAGAAATAAATCACATATATTTTAAATGGCACAACATAATCTCCTTTTATTATTATTTAGCGTCCTTTTTTTAAATTATTATTTAAAGGCCAGTGTTGCTCTGCTGTGCTCTGCAGGCATTCATGGAGCGCCTTTTTGCTGAATAAACGTATTGAAAGGAGCAAACAAAAGAGCCACCCGTTCCTCCTCGTCTCCCTCGCAGAGGGCTATGGCAGCACTATGAATATTAATGTAAACAGTGGCGCTTTGTGTCGTGGCCAGGAGGCTGCAGGACTCTCAGGGAACAATGACTGTTACAGTCGACAGCCACAAGTCAAAAAATGCCATGAAAAACACCAGCAATCCCACATATTTATTTACAGAATTAATACTGTTGCATTCAAGTGATGTTTGGAATTAAAAAAAGCTGTAAACTGGCTTTAATTTGGTGTGTATATAAGGCCACTATTATCAGAGAAAATAATATTTTAGCATACTACTCATAATATTATCAAGCATTTTTATGCACCCTGTTCATAATATTGAAATTATATATGCTTATACATAAAAATGTTGCAGTCTCATCCACCTCTTTCTTCCCTACAGGCTTTTATATTTGTTGCTGATAATTACATGAAGTCGTTGGCAACAGGAGGCGAACCACCGCTTACATAACATAATTACATTTCATATAAGTTAGTCAGGCCATATGTCTGAACTGTGCTACATGAATTCCTTTTCATATTTTTTTATTTTGGACAGAGAATAATCCTTTAACCTATAACATATTTCTATTCAATTCAGTGTTTTTTAACCTTAACCGTTTAGACTGGTTTTCCAGTGATGGCCTCGGCTGCCCTTGTCCTTGAATTGTGTAAGTGCCTCGGATAGGTTATCTGACTCAACGCTTTTTATTTGCTTGGCACTGCGGTATACAGGACTGGAGGACTGCGGACCATGTGGAGGGGAGCAGCAGTGTGCCTGATCCTGATCCTGATCCTGATCCTGTCTACAAGGCCTGCCAGGGACAATAGGTGATGTGCAACAAAGAGGGACTAAAACTGGGATTGGAGAGATGTGTTCAGGTGGACAGTTAGAGACTCACACATGGTGAAAACTGTCCACCTCCATTTTGCATTTTATTCCGGAGCAATATTTAAATTCAATGAAATGTTAAAGTTGTTCATATCTCTCACATCCTGTTTCCTCCTATATGTGTTAAACAATGTTAGTCTGAACAGCCTGACATTTTACCATTATTAGATATAATTCGAATTCGAATTCTAAAAAATAATTCTAATTCTAAGAAATAATTCTAATTCTAATAATTCCACAAAATTAGACTATAATAAAATAGTTTTTTTATGTCACTTTAAAAACATGTGATTTAAAGCAGCATCCACGCTGATTCTTGTTTTCTATTTTTCTATAATTTAATGTAAATGTGTCTTTAATTGCGCTGCGTAAATGAACTCTCGATGTGCTGTGTGCAGCGTGGCCAGAGAGGTAAAGCTGTAGAGTAGCCTAAAGGCCCGTTGGAGGCTTCAGGCCCTCGTTTAGTCCAGCAGAGACAGAGACACGCCCAACCAACCAACCCGGCCGTCGGCTCTCACAGCAGAGCTAATTTATCACCGCTCACATCCTCCTTTTATCCGACACGCGTCAACGCCAGCATGGCCATCTTGTACACTGTATGAGATGTGATATACTTGGAGGAGGAAAATGCGCTTAAAATGGATGGAGATGTCCGTGCGCGTCCTCACTGTCGCGGCCTCTCTGTGAGGTTTTCCAGCCCATTTACTCGGTTGCATCGCAACGAGATACCCTGAGGAATTTTGGGGACTTTGTCTGATTCAATGCAAACCAATGGATGCGTAATCTCCCTCCTCCTCTCCTCCTCTTCCTCCTCCATCCCCCCTCCCCCTCCCGGAGTGACTCGACCCTTTTTTTTCCTTTCTCCTTTGCCTTTTGCTGGATGGGGCCCTCAGCCTCCGAGGCATCATGTTTTGTCTCAGAAAGTTGTCTCCAGCATCCTTGTGCTGCACCATGCAAAGAAAGCCTCCCCCCACTGAACCAGCGCCTCTCTCCATCAACATCTCCATCACCATCTCCATCTCCATCACTGTAATCCTGCGGAATTCCTACATCCCTGACTCCTGTATCCTTTAGGAAATAATAACCAGCAGAGCTTCGACATTCATTCGAAAAGGCTGTGGTACAAAACACGTAAAAGGCTGTGCTATATCTAAAATGGCAGGATAAAGACTTTATGATGACTGCAGGCTGGAGCGCAGCCGGCATGGCGCATCACTCAGTATGAGACCGCTAATTACCGCTATCGATCGTTAATCTTATCATAATAATACGGCATCAGCAACAAAAACACAGCACACTACTAATCCCAAAGATCGTCTATGTTGTGGCATGTGGGCACAGCCATGGAGCTCCGTTTAAAATAACACCAGTAATAGATATGAGTAATAAATAAATCTGGCTGCATCACATGTGTACATGCATTGTATAGTGCATAATAAATCCAAAATAAAGGGATGCAGTGTAAGCATGCTGCCACAGCATCCCCTTCACTAATATAAGAGAAATGGAGTCATACGTACAGTAACCATTCTTGACGTACAATGAAAGAAATCTAGGTCCTTCTTTCCACTGGTCTTGAAGCTGGAGTCTCTTATCTGCTCTTCGGCCCTTTCTATTATATGGCCCTTTATGTTCTGTCAGGAGTCCAAATGAAAAGAAAAAAAAAAGAAAAAAATGAAAAAAATACAATCTTCGCCAGGGAGTCTCAGCCCTCTGAGATTGTAGGTGTCCTCTATAGGATGAAAATGAGGAGAAAGGGGTTTTCTACTGGATGATGATGAGGGAGAGCGTTCTCTCCGAGTGGCGTGGGCGATGGTTTCAGAAAAAAAGAGAAGCAGTGATCCTCAGCAGGGTGTGTCCAGGGGAGGGTGTTCTGCTTCTGCTGTCTTTATGTGTAATTCCCTGCTCCTCTCGCAGTCTCCTTCTGTGCCTCTGCTGCAATGTTCTTCTTTTATGCGTCCTCCTGGCTGGCAGAGCGCGCTGCTGATTGGCTAATTGTGCAGGGAGGGTACTACATGGCAGCCATTGCAATGCGCTCCTCTCCCATTATCCCCTTCAGGAGAGATCACCAAGAGCCCCCCCTCCAACATCCCCTCCCTCCTCCATCCCTGCCCTTCCATCTCTCCACTCCCTTTTTTCCTCGCTGCCCTTCCTTTCTTCCTGCCCCCCTCTTCACACACACACACACACATGCAGAGCGGAGTGAATAGGGCTCCACCTGCACTTTCAGAACAGATGGGTGCAGCACAAGACAGCAGACTTGTCTCTCTCATTCCCCACACTTTGCACTCACTTCTCCCCTCAGCAGCGCAGCCCCTTCCTTTTCTCTCTTATTCTCCATTTAGGTTCTGTTTGAAACCATAGCAAACAACTTCACTCCTTGGGCCTTTGTCTTTGCAAATAAAAGCCATTTTTTGAGTGTGAATCGGCAGACTTTCTGCGTCCACATTCTCAGCTGATAATCACAGAATTGAAGCAAAGGAGGGGAAAAGACACAAAATATGCAATAATTGGGTGTGAATTGTGGCGACAAACAAAAGCGTTAAATCCATAATACGACTAATGAGTGGATGATTTCTGGACCTCTCAAAGCAGATGGCTAGCTAGCTATAGGGTCAGGTGCAGACATGAGAATAACAAATTAGATGAATTAATTCATGTCCATTCAGTGAAAAGTTGAGAAAGGTGCAGTTGTAGCTGTGATCAGGCCGTGCTGAATGATCTCCTTTCTTTGCTTTTCTGAACAGAAATGTGGCCAGCAGTGATTTTTGTCTTACTTTACGACATCCCTGCATCCCCTTCCTGAGGAGTTCTCACCCCTCTCTGCCCACCTCCTGCTGCTCCCTCCTGTGTGGTGAGTGCTCACTGAGACATGCTGTTTGGGCTCATCTATAATGCATCCCCTGCCCCGGGACATCATGTGTGACAAATGACCTATTTCTGTGCAGACCCCCATAGGGCCTTGACCTGGGGGGGTGGGCGTGTGTGCGTGCGTGCAAAGGCGCCTAAATCAGTGTATGTTTGTTTATTTGTATACGAGTCTAGTTGCTGTTCGTGTGAGATGGTGAGGGTAAGGTTGTGCTTTGAATTAGTGTCTCCTGTTTATCTGTCGATGAGCGGACAAGTGGTGCTGATGTGAGTCCTCCTGCAACAACAACCAGTCCCTAACTGACCTTGAAGAGTCCTTAGACGTCTCTGGCTGTAAGGAGCGATGGTGCGAGGGAGGAAATAGTTTGCATTATTGACTACTTGTCCTTGATGGATATGTGGATGCTGTCTATATACGCAGATGAAGATATAGCACAGGACATGCCACTAGCTAATTTCCTCGTACTGTATCTCTCTTATTGTTTCTCCCACCTTCCCAGTCACTCTTGTATCCCCCCTCTCTCTCTCTGTCATTGTCCTGCAGCTCTCTTCCAGTCAGTTTCTGAACACGGGCCCTGTCTGATATTTTACATAATTGCCTTACATAAGTAGCGAGCTCGGCTCAGAGCTTGGATGATATTAGTGGAGATGAATATTGCATGAGGAAAGCACTCGTTAAGCGTTAATAAGAGGATAGAGATGGAGCCCCACTGTCAGTCTGTCTTAACCCCGCCCCCACCGCTCTGTCAAGCAGTGACTCAACTGAGCCTGGATGCGTTGGAGCCTTTGAGTCAGTTTGGTAGAGAGGGAGGAAGAGTAGCGTGTGTGTGTGTGTGTGTGTGTGTATGAATGTCTGAGAAGAGATTCGGTCATTAGGTGCTTGTGTTTTTTCCGTCTTTGTTTGCTGCATAAAAGCGGCTCTTGTAACACAAAGGCGCCCAGGTCTGTCGACTGACTGCAGCCCCACTTACAGTTCACACTTAATGTGAATAAATGGGCTTAATTGTGGCCCCTCATTAGAGCCCCGGTTAGTAGCACGGCAGCTGAATCCTCCCTGTGGGTAAGAGGGCATTTGAAGCGCCCATTGTACATTACTGAATCAAAGGATCAAGCATTGGTTTTGCTTAAAAGCCTTTTTGTTATTCTACTGATTATTTTCTTATTGTTGAGGGTTCCTCCACTAGTGGTGATTAGGAGTCTTGTTGCAGCGGTCCTTTTCTCTTAGCGTATCATGGAATGCTCCTCGGTGCCAACGGGACGAACGCTTAGCATTTACAAAATTAGTTCACTGATTTTGAAGTTCAGCAGCCCACAGACGAAACATACTCAGCAGAAAATGTAGTAGGAAGAGCAGGAAAATACATATATGTTTTAGATAGCAGTTTATTTCTTTTTTTTTTTTTACAACTTTATTTATAAGTTTACGTCCGGTTCCCTCATCTCGAAGTCAATAGGTTTTTCTGAATGAGTTTTTAGTTAGATGTCTGAAATAAGCTTAAGAGATTTTGAATAGGGCTGTCAATCGATTAAGATATTTGATAGCAAATTAATCACATGATTGTCCATAGTTAATTAATCCCACATTTTGTATTTGTTCAAAATCTACCTTAAAGGGAGATTTGTCAAGTATTTAATACTTTTATCAACATGGGAGTGGGCAAATATGCTTGCTCTATGCAAATGGAAATCAATTACCAACGCAAAAACATGACAAGTATTGTCCAGAAACCCTCACAGGTACTGCATTTAGCATAAAATATATGCTCAAATCATAACATGGCAAACTGAAGCCCAACAGGCAACAACAGCTGTCAGTGTGTCAGTGTGCTGACTTGACTATGACTTGCCCCAAACTGCATGTGATTATCATAAAGTGGGCATGTCTGTAAAGGGGAGACTCGTGGGTACCCATAGAACCCATTTTCATTCACATATCTTGAGGTCAGAGGTCAAGGGACCCCTTTGAAAATGGCCATGCCAGTTTTTCCTCGCCAAAATGTAGTGTAAGTTTGGAGCATTATTTACCCTCCTTCGCAACAAGCTAGTATGACATGGTTTTCTAGTTATATATGATACCAGTATTTTCACTCTAGCTGAGCCCGCAGTCACCCACAGTCACATGAGCACACAACAAGGCTGTAAAGGCGAACGAGTCGGCGTGATGACATTTAATAGTCTCATTCAGCCTCAGCTTTCAGCTCAGTTTTAAAGCTAGAGTGAAGATACTGGCATCATATGAAACCTAAGGAATCCATTGGTACCAACCATGTCATACTTGCTTGTCGTTAAGGAGGTTAAATAACACTACGAAGTTACACTAAATTTTGGTGAGGAAAAACTGTCATGGCCATGGCCATGTCATGGTCCCTTGACCTCTGACCGTAAGATATGTGAATGAAAATTGGTTCTATGGGTACCCACGAGTCTCCCCTTTACAGACATACCCAATTTATGATAATCACATGCAGTTTGGGTCAAGTCATAGTCAAGTCAGCACACTGACACACTGACAGCTGTTGTTGCCTGTTGGGCTGCAGTTTGCCATGCTATGACTTGAGCATATTTTGTATGCTAAATGCAGTACCTGTGAGGGTTTCTGGACAATATTTGTCATTGTTTTGTGTTGTTAATTGATTTCCAATAATAAATATAAACATACATTTGCATAAAAGCAGTATATTACTCCCATGTTGATAAGACATAAGACATAAAAGTATTAAACACTTGACAAATCTCCCTTTAAGGTACATTTTAAACAGATCAAAAAATGTGCGATTAATTTGTGATTAATCGCGATTAACTATAGACAATCATCTGATTAATCACGATTCAATATTTTAATTGATTGACAGCCTTAATAGTTTATCATTATTATTATTATTATTATTATTATTATTACTAATATATATTTATATATAATATTACTTGCTGCCAGTAGCAGCCATGATACATCCAGGGCGACAGCACAGTGAAAGCTACTGTTTTGGAGTAGTGAAGAAGAATTGATTTCCAGTTAAACAAGTTGATTTTTTTTCTGGGTTTATAAATTATGGTATGGGATCGGTGCATAGACTGGCGTACTCGCCGATACCTGATCCTGAATTTTGGCCAGTATCGGACGCATTTCCGAAACAGGTATTGGTATCTGAAAAACTGTAATACTGACTGGCAGGACCAAAACATACGACCCTTACATAGCATTTTTTAATTGTAATGATAGTGTTTTATCTATACAGGACGACCAGAACAGTAGTGAATTAGGGCTGGGCGATGTGGAGAAAATCAAATATCCCGATAATTTTTACCAAATACCTCGATATCGATATTGTAGAGTTCACTATTTTGCTTTACAAAATATTTAAACAATGAGACTTTTGATAAATAATCATCAGTAATGTGGATATAATGACTAAGTGGGTAAAGGCAAATAATAGAACAGCTAGAACAAGTTCAGAAAATTACATCACTTGCAGCCTTTAAAACCAGGAAAAGACAACACTTATGCCATATCACGATATTATGACATCCAAAATCTAAGACAATATCTAGTCTCATATCACAATATCAATACAATATTGTTATATATTGCCCAGCCCTAATAGGAAATACAAATTCATTATGTGTTTGAACTCTGGATAGTAAATATATAATAATACTTGTCTTTGTAAATCGCAAGAATCCCCCTTTAGGTCTGAATTCCTAAGCCTTCTTCTTTTCTGTTCCTCATCTCTATTCTTCTTGTAGTATTACGTCAAAATGAATGCCTGTTGCCATTGCCCTGCGGTAATCTAGTGGCCTTGTGTGTGTGTGAAGGAGAGAGAGTGACACTATGACAGTGTGTCTGGGGGATGGGTCGGATGATGCAGCCTCAGGTCTGGTTAATTCAGTGGTCTCTCCACTGGGCCTGGCTCGTGGCAATTCAGGGTTTTTTTCATGGCAGCAGCAGTGAAGCAGTTATTGCTTTCAGGAAAGCATCCAAAATTAAATTAGCCTCTTTTTTAAAAGGACATTTGTTGATAATGGCAACTGGCCTAATTCAACCCTTTATGTATTATTTGGCAATTTTCTTGTGGTCTCCCTCTTGGGTTCACTCTTGCACTTTCTCTCCGTCTCTCTCCTCTCTTCCTCTCTACATCTCTCCCTCTGTGTGTCTGGATGTGTTGTCTCTGGGCTATTATTAGAGTAGACAGGCTGGTGGGAGGAAGTCTCTGAAGTAGACGCTCTTGTCATCTTTTTATTTATGGATTATATTCTGCTTTCCATGTGCCTGTTTAATTCTCGGTGAACAGTTATCTGTCTTTTGTTTGTTTGTGTTCGGTGCGATATGAGATGAGGCGATATTTATGTGCCACATTTCTTATTATTTGTCTAAAGAAAAAAATCAAGGTGCTGGTATATATTAATACGTGTTAATCATAACAATATCTGTGCCACCTTTGAGTGTGTGTGTGAATGTTCACGTGGCTTTGAGGTTGGGTGAAGCAGGACTAACCTCCGTCGCAGAGACCATGTTTTACTGAAAACCTTTTTAAATATAAAGCCGCATGGTTATTAATCTTTCATTTTGTCCTGTCTGAGTTGGTATCTGGGGAGAGACCTTAAATACACAAAGCTCTCAGACATTCTCTTTGTTTTTTTCTCGCTCCTTTTTCCTGCCGAACAAAACACACAAGTGACAGACACAAAACGAATAGAAGAGATACACGTCTGCTTCTGTTAAGATGAGCTGCTTTTAGCTTCATGAGCTGAGTAAATGCTCAGACTTTTAATGAGCAATAAATAATATAAAATAACCTGAAATGTGCTTTCATGTAGTATTTGTTGCGTGTTTACTTGACGGATAAAGAGTAGATTGTTAGATAGACAACGCGGGCTTTGATTTGATAATGTTTGCTAGAGAAACTCACTGGTTTAGCCGTTGCACTCTATTCTCTCCCCCTCCATCTTCTCCATCCTTCCTCCTCTCCTCTTTCAATCTCTTGCTCTCACTCCCTGTAGTCCAGCTCTCTCCCCATCATGGCCCTCCCCTGTTTCAGTAACAGGAGACTTGAAATCAATAGCACATTAGTCTGGCCGGAAACTCTTGTGGAATTAAATATGAATGACTGAGATTGCAGCTCTACCTGCTGCTGAGAGAGATGCATGATGGCTCTTGGGGATATGGGTTTTAGTTTTTCGTTCCTCCCTCCAGTAAACAGCCAAAGCCATTTTGTGCTGCTCTTACAGCTCATCGGATCACCGGGCTACAGTAGCTTGTTTTGTCGGAGCTCAGTGTGCAGCACTTTGATAGGTATTGTCGGGGTTGTCATTTTGTCCTCTGAACGGTGACCGGTCCGATAGCATAATTTGATAGAGCAAATGGACGTCACAAAGCCGCGACAGCTCAGGAGGCAAGAAGAATCAACGGGCCACACCCATCCTCCAAACACAGCAGCAGCACCATTTAAATATGAAAGAGCTCTCTGGTTATTAGCAGATTGCATCTTACTTTTTTTTTTTCTCCAGTATTTCCTCCAAATACAATATGTGCTGCCTCTTTCATTACGCTTTCAGGTTCGCTGCTCTGCACATTCATACTGGAACTTTTTACATGCAAATTTCGTTACTTGGTGGTGTTCCACTTTCATTAACTGGTTCACTGTGTAAAGTGGAATAATTTCTTTTAACATGCTGTTTGGCTTAAAAGCATAATTTGCAAGGTGGTTGGAGAGTGCTGGCTGGTGGGAGGAAAGTAATACGAGACAAAAAGCCGCTGCGTATGCTTCTGGGAATTGGTATATGGCTTGGGCACCAGTAAGCTAATACACATAGATGATATAGAGGTAGATGTATTTGCGAGCTATATTTCATCCCATCAGAGATGAAACGGTTTGTGACAGATGGAGTGATATTGTTCCCCTGTACGGCCCGTGAGTGCGGCCCCTCCTGCTTTCCCTCCCTGACAGATGTAGGGGGAGGACCACAGTGCACTCCTCTTTCTTTCAATTGATTTGGGTGCTTGAACCCTCAGGGACTGGAGGATGATGGTGGGATGGGGGTGGTGGTGGTGGTAATGGTGATGGGGGTTTGGTCGTTTCCTGCAGCACACAACCTGTAAAAAGACTGAAGCGAGTGCTGTAAAGAAGTCATAAACATATTAGATGCATATATCTGCATATATTCCAGCATGGAGCTCAGTAATAGCAGTGGGCTGTGTGCACTGCACTGAGTGGAGCTGGAAGGGAATATTTCCATAAATCTTGGTTAGTGAGTGACAGCATCGCATGCACCCATGCATGTAATGTAGGCAGAAGAGAAAGTGTGGCTGTGCATACTGGTGGCTGAGCCTTCTGTGTTGCTGCCCAAGATACAATTGATTCTTTACAGTTTATCAGTTAATAAGGATAAACTGCAGCTATTTTTTCTTCTGTCTGAATAGCTCAATTTACTGTTTTGTGTCTGGAGGAGGGGTGGATGTAGATTTGTGTGTTTTGTAGCAATTAAGCAGATTTTAAGTGATTCAGCAATGATTACCTTTACCCCCCCCCCCAGCCTCCGAACCCTGACTGTAGGATCAACATTAGGAGTCATAACAGCTGTCTTGCAGCAGATGTGTCCTGTTGCTACACCTCGCTCTCTGTCCCTGGAGGGGAAAGGTCAAGACAGGGGTTGAGGTCGAAGCAGAGATTCTCCTGAAGAAGCTACATGTTGATGCTTTGAGAGAAACAAACAAATGAGCATCTGCCTGCCCCCTGTATCACCGCCACCACAGGACAGAGATTAGAATTAGCATTATTGATTACAATATTCAGTTTGGTGTAATTCCTCCATCCTGCTTTAGGAGCTGAAGAGTTGAAGAGCTCGAATGACCTGGAAATCATTTTTTTTTTACTTGTTAAAATGTATTTCACATTACGGGTGTAACAATATGTTTTTACAACGATACGATGTGTGTACGACGTGTCACTTTTGGTTCCGATACGATTCAAGGACGATATTTGGCTCATCTAGAACGATATGATAAGATTCAATGACTTGAAATCGATACAGTAACTTGTTTTTTGCCAAAATTTAAATCATTGTGACTGTGAAATAAATAGCTGGATTCTGGACAGTGCAGGTCAGGATTCCTCAAAGTTTTTCTTGTAAGGGAATCAGGGATAAATTGATTATGGATATAAACAAGTAAACACAATGCTTAATGGCAAATACATACACCTTTTATTTGAAAATAATAAAAAGTGCAACTTCAGGACCCGCTGCTTCAGTTCTCAAGATACAACGCAGTGCAATATTTACCCAAAAATAAAATGCAACCAACTTGTCTTCAGGTCGAATGAACAGTGATTTAACCACCTGCTTCTCTTCTCATGTTCAATATAAAAGGTAGAGCAATAATATTTAACAACAAATAAAGTGCAACCAGCATTTCTTCAGGTTGATATCATAGTGTTTGCAGAAAACCGTCGCTATTTATCTTTTTAAAGTTATTGCCTGTGTATTTTTTCATTGTTGGTAATTGTTTTTCCTTTTTATCCATAAGATAGATTGTGGGTTTGTCCTTCCTTTTTATGAGTTAATGTTGTTAAAGTTTTTACTGCTGGCGGAGTAATATCCTGGAAGCAGACCCCAGTAAAAAAAGTGGTTAATGATTTTAATAGGACTCCCTGGTGGGGTGGGATAGAGAGGGGACGTGCCCTGGCCACGGGCGCGTGGCGGCGGAGCAGGTGGATGACGGGCAGCTGAGTAGTGGGCTCCGGGGGGAGGGGGGCCTCCATTTTGGAGGACTCTTGGGGTTGAGAGAAACCCTGAAAAAAGGCAACCCCATCTGGAACTGAGGTGGGGGCTCTCGTGTGAAAGAGATCTAGTGGGTGGTGTCTGACACTCTCTCTTTTGTTCTTTGGTAACACAGCAGTGATGGTGGTGGTGGTGGGGGCTCTCGCTGCCGTGGGGGCTGGGCGCTCAAACAATAGTGCCGATCTAGGAATTGAAAGCCTTCGATGAACAGAAAAGCAAGGAAGCAGGCAGGGAAGGTGCAGACAGAAGGATAAAGCAGGCATGGCTCAGCCCACTTATATATAGTAGGTGGGTTTTCCAACTATACAAGGACACTGCAATGTCACACAAACATAACATATATCTATGAATTCATACTGAAATGTTCATGGTAAATATGTAGAAATATATTTCTTCAGGTATGCACATATGATTGCCTGGAGAAGAAGAATATTATATGTCATTGATAAACAAATCAATTATGGAAAGCACAATTAATTAGAATTTGCTGAACCCTGGAGCAGCAGAGGAAAAAAAAGACGAGTTTTGGCATTGTGATGGAAGCGTGCCTGTATAGGGGGAGAGATAGAGAGCTTCATTTATTTTCATTAGCAGCATCTATGGACCAGACTCATGCCTGCTGCGAGCTCTGATGCTGCTCTGACTGCTGCTCCATGCATAAACATATATCCCCAAGACGTCTGTCCTTGCTCGGCTACAGCCAAGCCTCTGTCACGCAAGGTTAATTTTACCTCCGTCTCCCCTCTTTCCATTTTTCACATCCCTCCTATACAATTCATGCCATTCATCAACCATCTCGCAGAGGACGGCCAGGCCGAGTACCTGCAGCAGCTCTCCAGGGTGCTGAATAGGACGACTGTGGGGTAGAAGGAGTGAGCTGTGGGGGGGAGGGCTGCTGCAGCGAGCTTTGCTATATTAATTCCTCATAGTAGGCACGGGGGTATGGAATGATTGCAGGCATGCAGGCAGGGAGGAGGGAGACGTAGACCTGCCATTACAATAAACTGACAAGTCCTCCATTAGTGGGGAAGACTCGCTGACAATGTCATTCCTCATTTGCTCAGACAGACAGAGAAAGGGCCTGTCAAATATGCAGTTTCTGACATATTTGTTTTACCTAAAGAATCCTTTTACGGCGACTTGTTTTAGAACCGTAAACATGTTTTTATACCAATTGTCTCTCTAATGTGACTTCCAGTCACTGTAAGGCAGTAGGCCAGTAAACAAAGCTGTAGCCATCTCCTCGTAGAGGTCAAATTTGAGGACTGAATCTTAAACAATCACTGATGAGGCAAGGCTTTCTTTCTTCTCCAATCATGGTGAACAGCCCCACCTGATGGTGTGGTCTCGGTACAACATGCTCTGTTGTCTCACAGAGACATGATGTGTAGTGCAAGCAGTCCTCTAGATGCTGCTATTGTGCATTTTGTTTTCTAATGAGATTAAAATTCAACAATAGGACCAGTCCTTGTGAGCTGGAGCTAATGGAAGAAACCATCAAGAAAAAATCCTGTCCACTCAAATAGGACATTTCATGCCAGATGGTTTTCTGAGTGAAGTCCTGTTGTCAAAGTAAAAAAAAAAAAAATCCCCTCTACAGTAGGACATTGTGAGAGTAATTAGGGCTGGAAACTTCTCTGTCCTGCTTCCTAAATTTTAAACAGAAATGAAACCAGTGAAACCTTAAACTGAGGTGGATATATGTGCCACTAGCAGGTTGCTGTAAACCGGTCAGGTGAGATTTCTGCAGGAACAGATGGTGGTTATATCCACCTTGTGCAAGCTGCTCATATTAGTGGGGAAGAATAGTAAAACCGGAAGTAAAGTAAAATACATTGAATACATTGAAATACATCAATATGCTCATTTGAAATTGCTACATCTCTATCCAAAAGAGACTATTAAATAGATGCTAAAAAACTAGTGTGATCTTATTGCGTATAAATACTTTGCTATAAAAGCAAATCAGATTTTATTGTGTGTTTTATTTTGAAGTGTCACCGGATGTAGTACATACAATCAAGGCCGGTCTTGATGCTAACGGTTCAACGGTCGTGTCTAGAAGGGAAATCTGATCTGAGATCTGCATAAACTCTCGCGAGACTCTGCCCTACGACCTATTCTAACTTTAACTATTCGACATCAATGCCTAATCTTTAACTATTCTAGGTCAATTCCTAACCTTTAAATATTCGATGTCAATTCTTAACCTTAAATATTCGATGTCAATGCCTAAATTTAACTATTCGAGATTAATGCCTTTACCTTTTCACAATCTCGCGAGAGTTTCCCCAGTTTGCTGGCTCCCTTCTAGCCACTACCCTTAACGGCCGCGGTTCAGCTGCCGTGTGTAGAATGGAAATCTGATCTGAGGTCTGCATAAACTCTCGCGAGACTTTGCCCGACGACCTATCCTAACTTGAACTATTCGACCTCAATGCCTAATCTTAACTATTCAAAGTCAATTCCTCACCTTTAAATATTCGATGTCAATGCCTAAATTTAACTAATCGAAATTAATTAATTACCTTTTTATAATCTCGCGAGAGTTACCCCCAGTTTGCTGGCTCCCTTCTAGCCACTACGGTTCTGCTCCCAGCCGCTAGGAGGAACAAGGAGGGGATCCGGTGCCCAGCAGTCCCAGCGTGGAGAGAAGGAAGCGGTCGGAAGAGTCCGTGGCATCACCACACAAGACGGGGACTTTAGCCAAAGCGAAGGAGGAGGAGAGTACTTCCAGTTTGACTTCGAGGAGCTTCTTTTACATGGGGGATTAGAAATGACATCTACAGCGAGCGAAAGGAGGGCGTTTGCTCATAAAATCAACCGGTGAGACTGTGAACAGAAGTTATTGTTTAACAGCTGAGAGTGACCTGCTGGACACACCGTGTATATATATATATAGCCACTATGCTAGGATCTGAAAGGTTTCACTGACCATAAACCGGTCAGTGTAAACACAACGACCTTCCTATAATATAAAATCATGTTTATTGAAGGTCTCTGGCACTTTGAAGAGTTGAATAGCCTGTTTTGTGTACAAGAAGCATTGTCATCAACAATGATTGAGCTACTTTAAGGATTGTCAAGCTAATGGGCTAATGTAATGACTCAGATTTGTCATTTTGTGAGTAATAAAAACACAATAACAACGAGGGAAATGCTTTAACACGTAACATAATGTCATTTATTATGATGTTTTTGTTCTTGTCGTGTGAACGCCTTGCAGCATTATAGTAGCAACCTGTTTCCACATGTTGTAAACTGGTTTTCCCTTCTCATGGAAAGGTAAACAACTACTACTACTACTACTACTACTGGAAATATAGTTTGTCTTATTTTACTAAAGAAACATTCATCAGATTCCAGGAGAAAGCGTAAAGGCATTCCACATCTGTCAACTGGCTCTTAGAATAGCATGCTTTAACAACACTGGTGTGTGTGGAAGTATTTGCAGCCAAGTGTCTCCCTGTTTGCTGCATTAGATCTTATTTTTATATATAAACTGGGGGGAAAAAGGTCGGAAATTTGTGTTTGTTGGATTATTTCTCTGTTGTTACAATGCTAATGGTCATTGTATTTTACATCGTTGGAAAGCCTGTTTATTTATGTTCACAATGATGTCCAACTTGTAAGGATTCTCCTGTTTGTTCCTTGTTACTGATAGAGAGTTCAATCATCCAATCCACCAAACAACTCAAAACAAGAGTCAATACCAACAGGAGAATACACTGTTTACCATTATCAGAGCATTTTGGCAAATCTTTCTTGGGCGTTACCCACATAATCAGCTCGGCTGCTCATCCCACAAATGCATGATCCTTACAAGTTGGACATCATTGTGAAGGTAAATAAACAGGCTTTCCAACGATGTAAAATACAATGACAATTAGCATTGTAACAACAGAGAAATAATCGACCAAACTCAAGTTTACGAACTTTTCCCCCCCAGTTTATATATAAATGGGGCTCCTCCAAACCTTGATTTTGTCCAGGGTTGTGCCTCTCTGTGCTTTAAATTTTTTGCACCAAACCTTGTCGTCACAGTTCATTTAATCGAGAAATAGCTTGCAATAGCTTCTCACGGAAACAAACAAGGATGACAGATTCTTATCATTGACCTGCAAGTGAATATTTTGTCAGCCCAGTGAAAACCTTTGCTTAAATCAGTATCAGTCAGTACAGCGGTTATTATACACTTTGGATCAGGCTCCATCACAAGGTGGATTTATTTTGATTCGCATATTGCACTAATGGTAGCATACCACTTTGTTTATATGCCTGTCGATCGTCAATAACACATCCTGTAGAGATATTAGCTTCATTGAACAGTCTCCTACTGCATTCCTCAAGTCCAGTCCGTCCTCTCCTAAGTGGGACCGAGACCATTGTTTAGTGCCGGATGCAGGAAAGGGTGGGAAGTGGGTGTTCGGGCTATTGCCCTTGCAGTCGATAGCTTTCCTCTTTCCTGTTTTAAACTGAAGGCTGCAGAAAGTGTTTCCACATCTTGTGAGGATATAGCGCTCATAAAATTCAAACATGCAGTCTTGCATCATCTTCGAGATGGAAGTAGAGGTCATAGGACTTCTTCTCTGCCTAATACTCCATGCATATTGATGGAATGAAGTATGAACCATAGCTATGTCATCATGAGGACCATGGTTTGTGAAACGTTGAAGCCTTTGCAGCTGTGTATATGTAAGAAACAGACGTTTTGTGGTTCTAGAGGAGCAGCTGCTTGCTGTCTCTGTGAGAGGATTTTTTTTTTTTTTTCCTGCTTTGTTTCTCTTTAAGCCTCCCATTTGCCGTTAGTCCATAAAGGCCACGAACAGAGCTCTGGCTCGGTGCCTGCTCCCTGGAGCCAGCTAGCCACCTCCCTATGAGATCCGCTTGAGTCCCTGTTCAGAACAGCTGCTGGCCTTTAGCATTGCTACTGGTACCAGAAGCTGAAAAATGTCTGCTTTGCAGATTGTATAGTTTTAACATGGAACCTGAAACATGTAAATTAGCATCATCATTTTAAAAAAGCATTTTATTTCTGCAGTTTTCAACACCACACATCTTGACCATTAACAGGATTATTACAGCTAGTTTTCATGTGTGAAAATGTATGCCTTTGTTTACTAGCTGACAAATCTTTGACATCTTTCTCTTGCTCAGGACGGTAGCTGCAGAGGTCAGAAAACAAGTGTCCAGAGACTATGGCTCTCCTCAGCTGACCAAGAAACGAGGAGGCGCACACCAACCGGTGAGTCACACTGCTTTTAACCTGCCAGAGTTTCAAGCCAGTAGGTTTTAAAGCTTCAGTTAGCAAAGTCAGAAGTGGATGGGTGTAACTTTGTGAATTAAGTTAAGTTACAAGGAGTGCAGAATGCGGATGAGTGTAGTTTTAATTAGTGTTGACAGCAGACGTGAAGGGAGGTGGTTTTGAAACATGATACACCTGCTGTCGCTCACCTGTGTTGTTTAACAGCCAGGCGAGGTTTCTGCATGGATGCTCACCCAAAATAGAGTAATGGGGAGTTATATAAGACACTGTGTTTTGGAAAATGTCTGTTGTCAATTTACAAAGATGACGGTGGAGTTTTGATGTAGTCCAGCAGAAATTTATGAATACTCTCTATGGACTCCGCTGCGAAGCAGAAACCAGACAAAGGTTGTTGAGAAGAGACTGTTAAATCAGTGCAGTCTAGAGGTGCTCAAGAAGAGCCAAAGAGATGAGCGAAAACAGGTTTCAGGGTAATATTACTGAGACAATGTATAAACCTTTTCCACTCAACCCCTCTTTTTCATTGACACGTTTTTTGTCTTTTTTTAGGGGGTAAAGGGGGTCTTTAGGGGGACATAGCAGGTCAACAGTAGATGTCACATAGAAGTGGTGTACATCATCTGAAAGCTGGGAACCTGAAGATAATTTGAGATGCAGCTCAGCACTGTGTGTCAAGTTGTTCTAGTCAGTAATCAGAAATAAAAAGTTGGGCTCATTGGATCCACAACAGTCTCAGCTTTACAGTGACACCCGATTTCTGTAACTCCAAGACTGCTTAGAGACCCCAGTATGCAGAAGAAAAGAACCCATTTTCATTCACATATCTTGAGGTCAGAGGTCAAGGGAGGGAACCCCTTTGAATATTGCTATTTAGCGTTTTTCCCGGCATGCTAGCATGACATGGTTGGTATTAGTGGATTCTTATGCTTTCTAGTTTTATATGATACCAGTGCATTCACTCTAAAACTGAGCCTGCTACAGTAAAGCCGCCCTCAAGGAGTGGAAGAGGTTAAACTATCATTTATTTAAGCACGTAGTGGTTTTATATACGTTAAGTGACTGCTAGCCGTCGTGTCTGGCAGATTCGTCTGCTGTAACGTAAACAAAGGAAGGTACGTGCATCGAGATTTGAATTACGGAGAACCGAAAACCGCAACACCATTCACGTACAACATTAAACTTATCAAGTTTCAAGTTATTTATTATCAAATGCACAACAATTACAGAAGCAGTTATTGTCAATGAAAATCTTGGGTCTCGGGCTCATTAAATATGTATAAAAGAAAATCACACAAGTAATAAAAACAAAATGAGAATCTAAGACGTAAAATAGTGCAAGTTAGAACTATATCAAACTAGTTGGCTATTAATTTAATAGTTGACAACTAATCGATTAATCGTTGCAGCTCTATTTTCATATACATATTCACAAGTTCACTGGAGAAAAAAAATATTGTTTTTTACATGACTACCTCTCTGTTTTATTTTCATCCATTCTCTGTGTTTTGTACGATGTATAAATGTCTTAATATCCCGTATCGGTCTACCTAATGACATCCTGTCTCCTTTTACTGCTCCTTGTAATTCCTTCTGATCCTGCTGATCAGATTAGGATCTGTCATGTCATAGTTACTGGTACATAACAGTCTAATGTTGATTGACAGTTGCCCCTGACGGAGGTGGTTGAGCCAGTCGACTATGAGGAGTATGTGAGCAGTCACGCTCCCGGGGTGGAGTCCGGCCCGCTCCGACAGCTATTGGAGTTCCCCCAGGACGACCTGGAGCTCCTCCCGCTGGACAAAGAGTGCATTACACTGGAGCCCCCGCTGCCTGAGGAAGAGGAGTGAGTCCAACACAACCCTCATACTGTAACACACATCCCACACAGAGGACTAATATTACTGTAATGGAGGACAAACATTACCACAGACAGGAACAAAGCCTTTCTCTCTGTGACACTGAACGAACATAAATATTAAAAGCATGCTTTGCTCAATTATTAATGTGTTTTTTTCCTATGTAGCTCCCTGGATCCCAGAGTGAGAGACGCCTTGGCAGTCTACACAGATGACTGGCTCGTCATTCAGAGGAAGTAAGTGGTGTCAGCTGAATTAACCCACAGTACATGTATCATCTATTGTTTAATAATGTGCACCGCTTTTCTCTGTTCACTGTTGACGTGATTGACAGTTACGTGATTACTGGGACAACTCTTTTTGCCTGATTTCCTGTAGATATCAACGCTACAGCACCGCACACACCCCTCACAGCTCTGAGCGACAGAGGGAGAGGCAGCGAGGGCTCGCCAAACAGACCTTTGAGCTGGACGATGCTGCTGCTGCTGAGCGCCATGATGACCAGGTAGCTGATGGGGATGTTCAAAGGACACGCTATCGTAAAACCGCTGAGTGACCTTTTCAGCCACTTTAGGTTCATTAAACTAATCTACTGTACATAGTGTTGCCAGGAGTAAAAGCTTAGAGGCTTCATCATTTAATACCTGCACAAAGAGATGTGGAGAGTGAAGCTTGTGTGTCATTATGATGGAGAAGGCAGTATGAGTGGTATTCTACTCAGCGAGTTGATCATATGGAGAATGAGTAATGGATAAAAGGATATACCTTGTCCATTATCCATTACACCGGCTCCATATGACTCATATTAATGGGTAATAAGGTAATAGGATCTGAAGCGTATTGTTTCTAAAACATCTGCTCTGAGCTCTTAAAGGTGACATCTTTGCCTGGAAGGAAAAATAACACATGATCTCACCTCTCTCCGCCTCACTCTGCTTCAGGATGACGCAAAGCGGCGTTCAGTCAGCCTCGATGAGACTCCTCGGGGCAGCTGGGCCTCCAGTATCTTTGACCTGAAGAATTCCTCCCCGGACGCCCTCCTGCCGTCTGTGCTGGAACGTGCAGCTGCAGAGGACATGGACCACCGCAATACCGAGGCCCGCCAGCAGGGGCGCCACAATGATCTGCTGGGCCTGTACCCTCCCCCTGATGAGGTTTGTATTAAACCAGCCTGTATCTGCCTCTTGTTGTGGAACAGGATATGTTAAAGGGATAGTTCAGATGTTTTGAAGTGGGGTTGTATGAGGTACTTATCCATAGTCAGTATATTACCTACAGTAGATGACGGTCGGCACGCTCCCAGTTTGGAGAAACAGACAGGAGTACCAGCACGGGAGCAAAACAATGTACTGCTGTGGACGGGGGCAGCAGCAAAAAGTATTTTAGACACCTAAAAAAATCTGTATCAGTTTAAGTGTACGCCATATTTAGAAAATGTCACTGCTTTACCTTGCCGTCAGACAACCCTTTCGACAGGGAACTGAAGCAGTTATCTATGCTCTCCTCAAAGCCACCAGACTCCATTGGCAAAAACAGTAATTTTACCTCAAAGAACACAGGAGTTGCTGTTCTACCACTGTCTCGATCAGTTAGTTTGTTTATGTGACTTTGGTGAATCCAAACTAACCCTTTTAAACACCAAACAAATGAACTGTTCGAGGCAGCGATAGACCAGCAACTCCCGTGTCTGCAAGGCAATCTACTGTAAGTAATACACTGGCTGTGGATAAATACCTCATACAACCCCACTTCAAAACACCTGAACTATCCCTTTAAAGTTAAAAAAAACTGTGATTTTTATTATATAAATAAGTATTCTTCATGACTCTTGATCACTAGTTTATATTAAATAATACAGTATGTTAAGCTTTACCATCACTGCCGATCGGAGCTGGAGCCGATATATACCCTTGACTACTGCAGAGTAATTTGTCCTGGGAATGAATGCAGATTGTGACCTTTCCCACTAAAGAAAAAGCCAGATATTAGTAGGTGGTAGTGTTTTTTTTTTTTTGTCCAGTGGGAAAGGGGCTTTACTGTAATGTATGCGTTTAACAACACAGAGTGAATACTTGGTTGGAAATGTTGGTAAATGTAGTAGGTGCCATTTGTTCAGCTCAGAGTAACATTATTGAATGTTCCCTTAAAGTGAATGTCCATAATGTCTGCAAACCCAGAGCTGTTTGCTTTTTTTCCCTCAATGTTCTCCTTTTCTCGCTCCATCCTTCTTCTTTTATGTCTGTGTCCACACTGTCGCTTTCTCTGCCGCTACGTTGCCATGACATCTGTGTAAATGTTATGCTGGTGGGTGTATTGTACATGGCATTTTTGTGTGTGTGTGTGTGTGTCAGGATGAAGCAGTAGAGAGATGCTCTGTCCCTGAAGTGCCCAAGGAACACTGTGGCCAGAGGATCATGGTCAAGTGTCTGTCTCTGAAGTGAGTAACATTTAAAATATAGCAGCTGACATTTATGTCTTCACGCTATTGATTCATTATTAGAAATACCCGCGATACTCTCCATATTTAACAACTAGATTTTGTATTTTTTTCAGGTTTGAAATAGAAATTGAGCCAATATTTGGAACCCTTGCCCTGTATGACATCAAGGAAAAGAAAAAGGTATTTTTTTTTTTGTTCCAGCAGATCATTTTATATCTGATGCAATGAGTCCAATGACTTTCACTCTCTGAAAGCGCTTACGTAATGCTGAGCTCATGCTTAACTAATCAAATTTACCTTGTCTCAAAAAAGGTCTAAGTGGTCTTAGTGGTTTAGATCACCGAGTCAGAACTGAATTAAAATCCCTTGACGTACATTTCCATTATCATCTTTCCTTCCCCTCCCTCTGCTGTTTCCCGCTTATCTCAATCTTCCCTCCAACAGATCTCTGAGAATTTCTACTTTGACCTGAACTCGGATCAGATGAAAGGGCTGCTGAAACCGCACACACCCAACATGGCCATTTCCACACTGGCCCGTTCTGCCATTTTCTCCATCACATACCCGTCAGCTGATATCTTCTTGGTCATTAAGGTACTGAGAGAACACACTTTTACACAGAATAATCTTAATGTTAATGGAATAAAATCATTTCTTATCGGCCCATGCAGAAGCTCACTCGCGCTTTTAATTGGCATTTTAAAGGAATAGTTCGGGTGTTTTGAAGTGGGGTTGTATGAGGTACATATCCATAGTCAGTGTATTACCTACAGTAAATGGCGGTCGGCACGCCCCCTGTTTGAAGAAACAGACAGGAGCACCAGCACGGGAACAAAGTCAAATACTGCTGTGGACGGGGGAAGCAGCAAAATGTATTTTAGACACCTAAAATAATAAATGTTAGTTCAAAGCTGCAGTGGGTAGAAATGGAGTAAATATGGTTCAAATAAATATTTTTATAAAACGGTCACTATATCCTGACAGTAGTGCATGAGACAGGTAATCTGAAGAAAAAAAAACATGTGCCTCTGAGTCCTCCGGTGCTCCTAATGGCATCTGCAAGATTTCACAGACCGGAGGAAAACAACTAATCAGCTGCCGTCTATGAGAGCCGGCTGTCAATCACTCGCAAACTTCGATCAAACGCTCAAACTAGGCAGTGCTGATCAAATATGAATCAATATTCTGTTACTGTAATGCCTATTTCTCGCCTCATAATGTTATCAGAAACATCTTGTAGTGTGCTGTTTAGCAGTAAAATGAGCTCATACAACCCGCTTCAAAACACCCAAACTATCCCTTTAAGCACTACTTAACTTATATTAATTAAAACAAAATCAAGTTCAAATATTAGTATGTGATAAAAGATGTGTTAACAACAGTGTGCGTGTATTTCAGCTTGAGAAAGTCCTTCAACAAGGAGACATTGGAGAATGCTGTGAACCCTACATGGTCATGAAAGAGTCAGATTCGTCCAAGGTAATGAAGCCAAAAATATGTTTTAAACTGTTGCAATGATCAGGGCCAGCAGCCAGGATGCTTATCGGCACTTTTACTGTCTAGTCATTATCTGCATTACTCAATTCTGTCTGGGTAGCTGCAATATTTACCATCATCTGTGGCAGCTCAGCAGATATTTTAAGCTTGTCTTTATATTTATATATATATTTATTTATTTTATCTTGTCTGCTCTTCGTCCCACCTCAGCACAAGGAGAAGCTGGAGAAGCTGCGTCTGCAGGCGGAGCAGTCATGTAGTCGTCTTGGCCGTTTTCGAATGCCATTTGCCTGGACGGCCATTCACCTTATCAACATCGTCAGCAGTGTGGGAGGTCTGGATCGGTCGGACCCGGACTCTGACTCTGGTACTGCTGACTTCAGACACGTCCTCAATTTCATCCCGTGTCAGACATGCACGCACAACAAATATTACATAAGTAACATTCATGCCTCTCTAATATATGTTCTGATATGATTTTCTTCCTGCCAGAGCGAAAAGGTCATGGGACCTGGAATGAGAAGAAGAAAAAGGGGTTTGAGCGGATGAGTGTCGGGGATGACATGTGTAACTTTGCCACTTTCCGTCCAGCAACGTTAACCGTCACCAACTTCTTTAAACAGGTCAGACTCTGTCTTATGACACATTTAGTAGTTACTGTTGTTACCTTTATCCTGACAGTAATGTGGCTAAATTGTACTAAAAACGCTGAGTATTGTTACTGTATCGGCAAAAGTAAGTCCAGGTTTGAGTCTTGAATTACACGACATGTCAGTGAAGAAGCCGAGGAAACAACACAAGTTAAGATGACACTACTTTGACCATTAATCTCTAAACAAAAATGAAACTTGTGTATTTAACAATGAATGAATCGAGGATGGATTTCTTTAAAAGAGGCTGGACACCTGCCAGCATAAAAGTACAGGGGAAGAATTGGCAAGCAGCCCCCAGTACCCACAAAAATGTGCACAAACCACAGATATTTTCATAAGAAGTTAAAATTAGCCATGTTTCCATTCACATATTTTTATGCGTGCATTAGAAAAGCTGTTTGAAAACATAAAAAAAAATATATATACTCGTTTGAGATGTTTTTTGCCTTTGCCGAGTAAGGCCCCGATCAGACACAGCACGTTTTAGCAGCCTTTTTGTAATGGTTTTCAATGAGATTGAAGCGTTTTGTGCGCTGCTTTTGCGTTGCTGAGCGCCTCGCGTTCATACACTCTATGTGCCTCGCGTTTTGAGCGCTCTGAAAAAATTCAGCTCAGAACGAAAAAGCGCCCAACGTCATTAGCGTTGTTTCTCATTGTGCTGACTTTTGCTGGATACCTGGAGCTTTATGAATTTACCAACCGTAGTTACCATGATCTGAACAGAAAACGGTAGGAGATAAATTAGTGCGGTACTTGAGATTTCAGGGTAAATTATTTTCATTCATATAAACTGTACTATTAACTATTTGAGTGGCGTACAGTTCATGGTTTGTAATAATGTAACGTAAGCACTCATTTGGTGGTTGCCTGGGAGAAAATAAAAAGTAGCAGCAAACTGCAAGAAACGCTCTGTCTGATCGGGCAGTAAAAAGGCAGTGTAGTGCGCCTCACATTTTCCGCCTGCAAAACGCGCTCAGTGTGATCAGGGCCTAAGTTCTGACGTAGTGAACATTGAACTCACATGACTGATCAGCTGTTTCCGCTGTCGGTGTCTTCTCGGATATTCCCATACGGAATATGCTTGACAATTGAACTGTACTACAACACAGCTATTGTAGTGCAGCCCTGTTGTTCCTCTGTGTATGTTAGAAGTAACAGTTATTATAATTATATTATAATGAGGTTTTTGTAATCCTAAAACTCTGCTCTTCTGTTTGTGTACATGAAGGAGGGGGACAGACTGAGTGACGAGGACCTCTACAAGTACCTGGCAGATATGCGTAGACCGTCCTCTGTTCTGCGACGACTGAGGCCCGTCACAGGTAAACGCCATATGCTCACACACTGTAGATATTTATGTGAAATGATCTGAATTCATGTAGAAAGGATTATGGGTGATTGTGTATCCATGATTTATTCTGTCCCTCAGCCCAGTTGAAGATCGACATCTCTCCGGCTCCGGACTCGCCTCATTACTGTCTGTCACCGGAGCTGCTTCATGTGAAGCCTTACCCCGACCCACGTGTTCGCCCAACCAAAGACGTGCTGGAGTTTCCCGCTCGCTACGTATACACACCGCACACCACCTACAGGTGAGTGTTTACCTACACTCTGTGGGCTCTTGTCATGTTCAATGTTAATTATGACATAATGAATTTTCTTTGGGGCGGGGGCACAAAAGCTCATTTGGACAGGCATTGCCCCTCAAAGCTGCACCAGTCAATAAATAGGTTATCAGTGCATTTGCTCATATGCAGTCAAGTGGAGGCAGAGGGTGCACTGGCTGTGGATCACATGTATCACGCTTTCACTTTGCACACAAGCAGATCCGTTTCCTCAGCAGAAAACCGCTCACTTCTCTAATTTGCCGAGTCCGCCCTTTAAATAGCAATGTCCAGGAACACCTGACTTTTAAAGGGAATGGGAGATGACACTTGGTTTGATTAATATTATGTCCAAAACACACCTATGATTAATTAGGAGACTAAATACAACCCCTTTGTCCCTTGCGCCTTACTTTGCGCCCAGATTATGCGCCGTTTAACTAGACAAAGTAGAGTTGGACACGCCCTAAATGCATTTGCGCCATGCATGTTTAAATAGGGCCCTGTAAGTTGACCCATAGAACAAACATACATTCACCCATTCATTGCATGCATGGCGTACTGTGTTTGTGTGGGTATTGATTTTTGACAGTCATTCTGAATTCACTTTAGTTTGTATTTTTAATCAAATTGAAACACATTTTATTGATGATTATTTTTCTGTAAAATATATAAATACAAAAAAAGCAAGCTATCATCTTTGAGATTTTTCTATATATGTATTTACAGATGACTCTTTAAATAAATCTTTAATAATTTAACAGATTTAATTGAATGGTTCATTTTAAAAACAAGGTTTACTAAGTACATCAAAGTTAAGACAAACAAAAGACACAAACATTTTTACATAAGAAATAGATGACAGCTGCAACAACAAGGATATAATCATATGAGTACTAACAAATCAATTTCCTGGCCATACAGTAGATCTATAGCACACGTTGCAGGGTCGAAAGGGAGTGCAGTGACGTTCCAGAGTTGAGATCTGGATGGACGTGAGAGACTGTGAGACCTCAGTGGTGAATGTTGAAACAGCTATGTCATAGCTTCACTCTGGAGGGGGGAAATAAAAACGGGAAATTTAATTAAATGAAAACATCAAAAGTTTAAAACAGTACATGATGTTCTGAACAAGTGACTTACCATCGCCTGCAGTTTGGAGAGCTTCTCATTCATAGTCTCGATGTTCTCTTTTTGGAACTGGGTCAAATGCTGTAAACTTCTCAAGATGTATGACTGCTCCTCTGCTCTCTCCTAAAAAACAGGAATAAAGTTAAAGTAACCTGTACTTGCTGTATGTCAATAAATCAGTGACTGCTGTTCAAATATGTTAAGGTGCTTTTGCATGAACCAAAAGCAAATATAAGCAGGCTGGTGTGACAGTGAGGGTGTTTCTTAAAGCTGCTTTTGGGGACTTTGAGCAAATATGATAAAGAGTTATATTTATAAAACTGTCTCTATATCCTGACAGTAGTGCCTGAGACAGATAATCTGTGAAAAAAATCATGTTCCTCTGCCTCCTCCTACTGCTCCTAATGGCATTTGCAGTTTCTACCGCACCTGAACCAAACCAACCAATCAGAGTCAAGTACAGTCTACTGTTTAGATGTAAAATTGGGAAAGTTTGTGGCTTATGGCAAAACAAAAAAAACATGTATCTTAAATATGACGGTCACATTCTGGTAAATTCAGGGAACTCAGAAGGGATCGGGATTTGCATGTTGATTTCTCATTTACTAACTGTTTGAAACAGTTTCAATGTAATACTGACGTTGCCTCTATATGACCTAAATAAGTAAACGAGACCATCAGCGAGAATATTGGCTATATTATTTGTGCCTCCGGGTCGGATATTTGCGAAATCAGACGAAATTATGCAGGTTCACAAGACTCCTTCAGTTCACTTCAGCGGGACCTCCGGCAGCAACCACCCCGCAATAAAATGAGAGGTTTTCTAAAGGGACTCTGGTGCTCGGAAACACTACCGCTTTTGATTGGAGTTTGCAAGTTTCGTGAGCAGTGATTGACAGCTGCTGTAGAGACTCCTCGGCTCTGATTGGTTGTTTTCCTTCAGTCTTTGAAATCTAGTAAATGTCATTAGGAGCACAGGAGGACACAGAGAAGCATGCTATTTTTCACAGATTATCTGTCTCATGCACTACTGTCAGGATATAGTGATAGTTTTATAAAAATAACTTTAACATATTTGCTCAAAGTCACCGACAGAGACTTTCAGCTTTCTGTTACCTGCAGCTCTTTGATGCTCATGTTGGTGTTGAGAAACATCTCCAGCTTCTTCACTTTTGTCTTCAGCTCCACCCCTTCCTGCTCCTTGCCGGCCAGCCACTCTTTAGTCCTCTTGGTCTGAGCCTGTTGCTTGGCCATCTGGGCCTGTCAAAAGAGCATCTGCCCATATTATCCTCATCCCCCAACACCGATCCCAGTGCAGCTGGCAGCTGCCGGCCCCACAGTGTGACATGCAGCTTTCTAATGACACTCGCACTCTCTTATCTCAGATGAAAGAGTCACATTTATCCATATACATCAGAGAAATAAATTAAAGAGTCATATGATGATTATGGGTCTTACAAAAGAAGAAGAGATGATTGCCCAAGCAAGAACATTAAAGGCTTTTACACACCGGCAGCGTTTTTTTCCCGAGCGATTAAATTGTACGTCAATATATTTTTTAGAACTGTTGTTTTTGTCATGAGTACTTTCACACGGAACACGAATATCATGCGGTGAAAAAGCAGCTTTTTGTTTGGAACGAGTTTGATTTATCATAAGATTTATCACAGAGTATAGGCGTTGTGTTGTTTACCACTTTAGCAAATGAGCAAAGAGCTGCTCTGTTATGTCTGTTCAGCTGTTTTTTTCTCTTTAGAGCTGAGAAACAGAGAAGTTCAATCTGATGGGGATTTTACATAGTTGACATACTTCCTCTATCTCCCTCTAACTCCTGCAGGTTGTGCCTTTCAGATCTGCAGTTTGATTGTAATTCTCGGTGTCTATCTCTCTTGTAATAACACAACCATTCAACAGCACACAGGGAATCCGTTGTTTACATATTTTCTTACCTGTAGCAGCTGTATTACTTCTTTGATCTGTCTCTCCACCTCTGCAGCCTGCTCAGTCTGCCTCCCCAGCTTTTCGAGAGTCCCCTCACGGCTCCTCAGAGTCTGGCTGATTCGAGCTATCTTCGCCTCAGTGCTTTCATAAACATAGTTAAGGGATTCGCTGAACTGTATGACACCAAACATGAGCACGTTGACCTCTTCCTGTGGCGCAGTCTTGTCTTCCATCTTGCCGGTCTTCCTGACCGGAGCTGCGATGACTGCTCTTAACCCCCCGGCCAAACAAAGCAGACACAGGCCCCAGATCGTCTTCATAATACCGGCAGTCGCTTACAAACTGTAGTCTACTTTCACTCAGTTGTTCAAAAGTTTGATTTCTCAGCCAGGAAAGGCTGGAGGGCGGTCAGTGCGCCTTATATTGGATGTGCACGTGCAATACCCTGGCAAACATTAGCTCAGCTGTGGTTCGATCACAGGTCTTGTCCATGACCCTGCCTTGAAGTTTAACCCCCTGAGAGACTTATTTTGTCATGTAGGACACGAACATATGTTACATACTTAACGATGTATGTAACCCTCCTGTGTTTGATATAGAAAATGTACGAGCAGCATCATAATCTGCGCAGTATTTAATGTTATTTTAAAGATATGTGATTCTGTGGTGTGTCATTGCCTCTTGACAAGTGGATGAACTGAGCTGTTTCAAAATATGAACAAATGTTACGTCGAATGTTTACCTTGGAGGGGAGTTAAGGTGACAAGCCAACACTTTCCCCGTGTGCACACATGACACTCTCTATCTCTTTCTTTTCTGGGAATAAGACGATTAAATGCTTTTGTAGGTTGTCAGGAGCATAACAAGCTGAAACCAGGGTGTCAAAGTGCCTCCCACGATTAGTATATTATGACTCTGATTGTCATTTAAGTACAATTTAAAAATAAAAAAAAATAATGGGCCTCATTCACAAACAGTGCATCTGCACAAATCTGTGATCTTTAGTAAACAAACAAATCTTTAAACCGTGTGTACAAATACTTATGTACAAATAGTACGAACAAATTTAAAACTGCCTCAGACCATCCATACACACACAAATGATGAAGGCCCGGCTGTCTTAGAAAACGTAACACAAAGCTTTTAATTAAAAAAGATGAGATAAGATAATCCTTTATTCGTCCTACAGCGGGGAAATTTGTAAAAAATGCATAACATATTAAAATCGCATTCATTAAAATAGGCTTTAATAGACAACAATATTTAAAACAGTTAATTTACTAATGCTATGGCCAAATGAAATTGACGCCCTATCATCCTCATCAATTCTTGTCATAATTACAATAGAGTATATGAAAATGTCCATATTAAAAAGTAACAGCTTTCATTGTTTTTATTGACTTGGCCTATAATGATCAGCTACTCCCACCAATTTATAGTGCCATGGAAATGCGCGTATGTAAATACTGTTGAGTCGCGAAATGATTTAGCTTTTTTTGCTTTAGGAGACATGTTTCTCTCTCTTACAACAACTTCACTGCTTCCTCCATAATGAACCTCTCTAGGCAAACATATGTCCTTATATAGAGAAATGGCGACGTGGCAGGATGCTGATTACACACGGCTGTCAATTTAGAATGATTCTGATTCACTAACATACACACGGTGGTGAGAACAAAGTTGTCCGGTACACACATGTCATGAATCCGAATTTTGTGTGCGCAAAGTAAAAACATATCTGAGTACATATAAGTGAATGAGGCCCTATGTTACTTGAACTCCTTGTCTTCTTTCTCATTCCCTACCTTGCATCCTTTTGCCTTTCAGAAACTTGCTCTACGTTTACCCACAAAGTCTGAACTTCAGCAGCCGTCAGGGCTCAGTGAGGAACATCGCTGTGAAGGTCCAGTTCATGGCAGCAGAGGATCCCAGTCAAGCTTTGCCGGTGAGTCACAGTCGAGGATAATAAGTGACTGCGATGTTGTTCTGAGGAAAATGAAACTTGAGTCACACAGAACAGCTTGAGGCAGTGAAACCGTGTATGATGTCTTCTTGTAAACAGTGAACTTCTTCAAAGGGACATATTTTTTTGAGCACAGAGGGAAGAATCCTCCAGTTACATTTAGTGATCTTTCATGTTTGAACTGCAACTAGTTTTAATGAATATGAAATGGTTGAATGGTAAACTTGGAAGGCTAAAATTTGTAATTTTCTCATTTATGGAGAACAAGGCTGTGGTCTGACATGCACAGAAACTTCTCAAACTCCTCCTCCAACACAATCCAGTTCTCTTCTGTTGTCCACATGCTTATAATCAAAACATTATACTGGATACACTGTTTGGGTGTTGCCATCTAGTGCTATATTCAGTGTGGTGGAGTATCAATTTAAAATGATTGCTCCATATAAACTGTCTTAATTTACCTACACAGATAACATAAGAAGTTAAAAATAGGCCTATTAATATTGCCTATTAGATTTTGATTAATAATCAAAAGTATAATATCAATGATTACTAACTTTCTTTAAAGTCCCTTTGCTTATGTTACTGGTAGCAATTTATAATAACCATCATTAATAAATGGTAAATGGATAGTTAATTAAAATTCAGTTAATATTAATTTTATTGTTAACAAACAATTAAATGATAATTAATAATGTTTAATAATTATAAGTTAAGCTATAATTTGTTATTTTATCATTAGTTTGTGTAATAGTATATGAGGTTTATAAATTATATGATTTTAATTAAATCATAGCTGATAAGAGATAACAATTAAATTCTGATTACATTATTAAACTATTAACAGCTTATTGTTTCACACATTATGATATTGTATATATTTTATATACTATATTAATTAGTATAGTATAGTATATTATATATTAGTATATTAATAGTATATTATATTTAGTATATTAATTATGATTTGTAAACCTTTAAGAAATCGTTTGTTAAACATCTATAAACATTATGTTTAAAGATGCTACAATAAGGTATTATAATTATCACTTGCAACTTTATAATAGCCATCCAAATGTTTTTTAAATAATTTACAAGCCAATTAATAAGCCCATTAAAGTGTTACAAATATCTGGTCTATCAATCTGTAATGTTTATAGATGTTTTATGAACAATTTCTTAAAGGTTTACAACTCATTTGGTAATCATTAACAAATACTTGATATAGTATATAAAATGTTATAATGTGTGCAACAATAAACTATTAAAATAACATAAATTATAGCATTACTAATAATTATTTAACTAAAGTTTAATCAACAAATTTACCATTTATTAATGATGGTGATTATAAAGTGTTACTGATGCGGTTTTAAGAATTTTTAAGAAATCAAGTTTTGTGTGGGGAAACCACATCAGACACAGGATTTCCTCCTATTTGTCCTGGAAGAACCATATTTACACTCTGCTGTTTGACAGGTCATCTTTGGGAAGTCGAGTTGTGCCGAGTTCATGCAGGATGCGTACACTCCCATCATCTACCATAACAAGTAAGGCTCCATCACCTGTTGACCTTCCGCTGGAGTCGGTCCAGCTCGCGGCTTCCCTCTAAACGTTGTGTTTAACTCTTCCTCTAAAGGTCTCCTGAGTTCTATGAGGAGATGAAGATGAAGATTCCTGCCAATCTGACAGACAACCACCATCTGCTGTTCACCTTCTACCACATCAGCTGCCAGACCAAACAGAACACTCCTCTGGAGACTCCTGTGGGCTACACCGTGAGTACTCTCCTTCAGCTGGCCCACGTTTAATACTTCCACCCACACTTACTTGTGTGATGGCTCCTTCTTCTGTTGTCTTGCCATCGGTGAGCGATCGCGTTTCTCTCTTTCAGTGGATCCCTCTGATGCAGCACGGCCGACTACGCACCGGCTCCTTCAGTTTGCCCGTCTCGGTGGAGAAGCCCCCACCCAGCTACTCTGTGCTCACCCCTGACGTGAGTGTGTTTAAAGAGATAGTGTTTATATCAGTCATTACCTACTCCTTTGTGTTAAATGAGTTGGATGTCACTCTGCGGCAGGTCCAGCTCCCAGGCATGAAGTGGGTGGATAATCACAAAGCAGTGTTCAATGTTGAGGTGACGGCGGCCTCCTCGGTTCATACTCAGGTACACAAATGTGCTTTTCATACTATAGTTTCTGCTTTTCCATGTTTTTTTTCCTCCGACTTTTAAAAACCCTATTGAAATTAGGTTAGTGTTACTGTGGGACGTTCTGAAACTGTAATTCATTTTTACTAATAGCTTCATAGTTTTCATCTATTATGAATGGAAATGCCCATAGCGTTTGTCTGGAGAGAAAATAAAACTAACTGAAGTATATTACAGACATTTGAGATATCAACAACTCAGAGTTTTTTGGCTTGACCGCAGAGGGCCAGCCCTACAAACGCAAAAGTCTGTTACTAAGTGACAGAGTGTTGGAGTTTCCTCATTGGCCATTGCTCTTTCAAAATGAGAAGGCGGGGAACAGTCCTTTATGCAAATGAGCCCGTCCAGAGCGACCATGAGAAATGTCTTGATAAAATAATCAAAAGGCATTACAGAGGTGAATTTTATATTTTGTTTTCTATGGTCAATCACAGTAATGATGTTAGCGAATAATTCAGACAATGCACAGGCAACTTAGTGATATCCCTGCAGTTGTGGTCTTGACCCGGTCTTGAAATAAAATCTAGACTCCTCTTTGTCTGAAGATGACACAAGGCCGAGTAAAAATGCGATCGATCCTGAGACGAGACCTTCAAAAAGTGGACCTCGTGTATTATAACACTGAACATTTTTAAACGACAGCTGAAAACCTATTTATTTAATTTAGATTATAATTAATGTCATACTATTTTTTATTTTATTTTTCTAATTCTCAAATTTTTCTTATTCTTAATGGTCTGTTTTTATTCTCACTTATATATTTTAGCATCCACTGTCCTCTTGTTGTCTCATTTTCTCTTGTCTATCCTTGTTTGAATATGTTGCATTCTTATTTATTTTGTAAAGTACTTTGAGTTCAGTTTTTCTCTTGTATGAAACGTGCTCCATAAATAAATGTATTATTATTATTATCAACGCTCCTATCAGCAGTGTATGCATGTAATGTCAGAACACTACATTCAGAAAATCACAGACTCTCAATCTTGTCTCAAAAAAATGTATTGGATTTTCAACCTATCAAAAATGTTATTGCAAAAATTGCTGCCAAGTTAAAATTCATCCCCCAGTTCAAGTGATACTTCATATTTATTCTGTTGTTAACTCCAGGACCCCCACCTGGATAAGTTCTTCACTCTAGTGTATGTTCTGGAGGAGTACTCCTTCCCCTTCCGCCTGAAGGACGTCATCATCACCGAGGCCAACATGGAGGGGGAGCTGAAGGCCAGCATGGCTGCTGTGAGAGGGGCTCTGCTGGATACCTGCATCAGGTTCCTGCACCAGCTGCTCAACAAGCTCATTCAGCTCATCGTCTACCCACCGGTCATTGCGGGCCAAATCGGTGAGCGAGCTCTGAAGGACGGCTATTTGAGATTTGAAGTGCTCTTCTCGGAACAAGGCTGAAATGCTAATTCGATCATTTGAGTAGATAATGTGATGGATAATAAATAATTACTTCCGAGGGGAGAGAAAGGACTGGAGCACACCGGTTGATTTGCAGCATTTAATTGTGCATGTTTCAACACTACTGTGAGTCAAAGAGAGCTCTTTAACTCAGATGAAGTTGAAACGTTAGTCAGTTTGCACAATTAAAGGCTGCAACTCAATCAGTGTGCTTCAGTCCTTTCTTTTCCCTTGGAAGTTCTCTGTCTTTGAGCTGAGAGGCACCTGATTTAGCTGCTGGAAGATGCACAGGGAACCCTGTTTCCATGAATAATTACTATTTTTTTATGATTTAGGCAACAAACCTGTTTCATTTACTTTATGTATCTTACTGTACATCCAAATCTTTATTGTTTCCAACTTCAGTGACACACAAGACAGGACATCAGATACTTATTTATAATTACATCAAATTGTGTTAATGTTTCAATAAGCATTGTGGCTAATTTGTGAAGCATAAATCGTGCCAGTTTGAAATTAAATTCTACAATAATGCTAAATGGTTTTTTTTCCCAGTGATAGTTTTAAGTTCTGCCTCTTACTGTATCCACAGTGAACCTGGGCCGGGCTGCCTTCGAAGCTATGGCTTTATTGGTCAACCAGATCCACAAGAACCTGGAGGGGAACCAGGACCAGCACGGCCGCAACAACCTGCTGGTGTCCTACGTCCACTACTGCTTCCGCGTGCCAACCGCCGAACCCACAATACCCCCAGCAGGTGAGTCACCAATCTGAGAAGCAGAAAGAGAGCCTTTCACTGGAACACTAGCAGTCATTTGATTGGGCACATGGCTGCTGACTTGCTAATATTTCACCATTTCTATTCGTCCATCTCCATGAGTAGCTGGCACGCAGGCCTACGATTTGCCGATGCAATACGCCACCATATCGAGAGCAACAGCCCGCCCGAGCAGCCTCCACCTGTCCCGCTCCAAGAGCATCAGCAACTCCAACCCGGACCTGGCCAGTACCCCAATTTCTCCTGATGAAGAGGTGCAGAGGATCATGGGGAGCAAGGTGAGCTGCTCTTGTCTTCTTATTAGAGCTATACCACTATTGCTGTAGTTAGTGTGAGTGGAAGTTCTGGAAAAGCCTTAAAGTGGGGCTGTACTGAATACTTTGAAGCTTCATAACGTTGACATTCAAATTCAAAATCAACATTCGAATTCTGCGCAGCTTTATATTTTTTCTTTTGCATGTCTGTTCAGTCTGTTCAAACCCGGCATTTCCGATAATACCAGAGCGTTGTAAAGTCCAAAAGTTCATATTTATTGAAAACAGATAGATAGTAATCATTTCCAAAATTTCCAACATGTTTTTACTCACGAAATATTATGCTTCAATCCATATTTTTTGGCATTTAGCCTTTCAAGAACAACATTTTCACTGCGATCTCTCAAACCAAACACTGGCTTTAGAGAGAGCCTGTCATCTTTTTACATTACCTGAAGGCCACGGTAGTTCTCCGACACGCTTGTGAAACTGCTGGTAACGTGAGCCGCAGAGTACAAAACTGCGGTACAGCAGTCTTGGAAAGGGAGGAGTGAGCAGAGGGGTACTCAGTTGGTTGCAATCTGCAACCACACAGCTCGATTATGCCAAATCCTACACAGTGTACCTTTTTAAAGAAAAGTTAATTTGATAAAAAGAGACTAGCTCATTTAATTCGGTTAATCACTTTATTCGAATTGAAGATTTTGTTTGAGATATTTTATATATTTTTTTTATGACATCATTAAATATGGCGACAGACATTCGAAGCTTCATTCGAAAACCTCAGCAGAAGCTTCAAATGTATAAAAATGACGGTATAGCCCTGCTTTAAAGTCATTTTGAAAGTCATGAAAGCAGTCAAATAGTTCATATTTAGTTTTAGAGTTCTTAAAATGATACATTTCTTAGTCGTCTTCTAATGTTTTGTGAGGAATCTGTAATGTATTGGCTCTAACTTGTGTTGTCGTAGGAGTTTGTTGTTCATTTAATTTGCAAATTGTCTCATATTTTATTTTGTCTAGCATTAAAGGTCATTTTTAAATAATGACTCTCCATCTTGTTATTCTCTATTTATATCCCCGTTAGATTAAAAAAGAAACAGCAGCACAACAAAATGATCAAATCAGTGTTTTTTACGGTAGCTCTTATGACATATTCCCACTTTCTGTTTATCCCATATCAGTCTGTTATTTTGTTGTAATGACTGTCTCAGCTCTTCACAGCAGATTGAATAAGCTCAGTTGACTGATAACTCTGTGCCAACAGTTAATGATGCTGCTCATGTCAAAGATGCAATTATGCTGTGTGCCTCTGTCCCTTTTGTTTCACTCAGTACCTCCAGTCTTTCCTTTGCTCTCCCCTCTCTGCTGTCCTTGCTTCACCTTCCTACACTCCACGTCCCTTATTTGTTTCTTCCCAGTTTTATCCTTCAAATAATCTTGTGTGGTTATTACCTTCCCTTTACTCACCGTGCCCTTGCCTCTTGCCGCACCGTGTGTGTGTGTGTTTTGTGTGTCTCTGGTGGCTTACGGCAGGGTATTGACCGCTCCCACTCCTGGGTAAACTCTGCTTATGCCCCCGGGGGCTCCAGATCTGTGCTACGCCGAAACCCCAACTCCAGCTGTGAGCTCAAGCAGGTGCCAAATCCCTCTTCCTCCTCCTCCTCCTCCTCCTCCTCCTCCTCCTCCTCCTCCTCCTCCTCCTCCTTCTCACCTTCACCACCTCCATCCTGAACCATCTCTGATCAACTCACCTGGGTCATTACCTACCTGAGGTCGCGTCTGTTTTCCGTCTGCCTCTCACTCTGCTAGCCTGTCACACCTTTTGCATCTCGTCCGTCTTTCACAATTCATCCTCTCACCGCCGACTAACAGACCACATCTGTTGTGTTTGAGAGAACATAATCTCTGCCCGGGGCTCATCAGATTGCTTTACCAGAGTTCATAGAGAGTTCTCTGGCCACCCATCCATTTCCATTCATCCATTTTCACATCACTTTGTCCTCATCTCTGTGTGTTCACCTCACCGCCACTCCATGTCAGGCAAACGACCGCAGCAACAATCGCATGTCTGCCTTTCTGGACAGCGTGGCCTCTTTTTCAGTTCCCACAAGGCAGATTACCAAGAAGGTAAAACTGACATCCACTATAACAAACTGTAAAGTAACAAACTAACACATTTTGATGTCCTAACATTCATCAACTTTCCATGTCGTCAACATTCATCACCATTCATGACATTTTAACAGTTGTGTCTTCCTGTAAGTTGGTGTGAATTTGTATTAGTTGATACACTGACATTTAATAGTCTTTTATCTGAAAAGTCTCAGGCCTCAATCTGTGCCAGATTTACTGATGAATGAGTTAAATACATTTTTACTGTCACTATCACTATAAATCAAATATACTAAAGCTTTTTATTTCAGGTTGTTTTAACAACAACACCAATTGTTATCTTTTACAAACCACAGTTACAGCTCATATCTTGCGTCTTGTGAAAACAAACACACACCACTTTAATCCTAATAGTTCATCTAGTTTTCTAAAATGGTTTGCTCGTGTAAGCTAAAAGGATCTCTGTGTTGGTTCACGTGTAGCTGCTCCATGAGGAGCTGGCGTTGCAGTGGGTGGTCAGCACCAGCTCAGTGAGGGAAGCAGCACTGCAGCAGGCCTGGTTTTTCTTCCAGCTTATGGTGAGTATGTCTTTGTGTATGTATATTAATGATACACCACTTTCTTAAAGGGATAGTTTGGATGTTTTGAAGTGGGTTTGTATGAGGTATTTATCCATAGTCAGTGTATTACCTACAGTAGATGGCAGTCGGCACGCCCCCAGTTTGGAGAAACAGACAGGAGTACCAGCACGGGAGCAAAGCAGCGTACAGCTGTGGACAGGGGCAGCAGCAAAATGGATTTTAGACACCTAAAAATCATTAACAGTTTATGTGTATGCTTTATTTAGAATATTTTCACTGCCTTACCTTGCCGTCAGACAGCCCTTTCCGATGGGGAACTCTCTCTCTTCAAAGCCACCAGACTCCATTGACAAAAACAGTCATTTTACCTCCCAGCACAAGGGAGTTGCTGGTCTACCACTGCATCGGTCAGTTAGTTTGTCTGTATTATTGTGTGACTTTGGTGAATCCAAACTAAACCTTTAAAAAACCAAAGTCACACAATAATGCAAACAAACTAACCGATCAAGGCAGTGGTAGACCAGCAACTCCTGTGTTCTGCAAAAAAATGACTGTTTTTGTCAAAGGAGTCTGGTGGCTTTGAAGAGAGTGTCGATAACAGCTTCCCCGTCAGAGTCCCCGTAAGAGTCTAAAGAGAAAAAAACAACCCTCAAAGCACACATAATATAGGAACCATTGTTATAGCAGGATAGTTAACATATTTCATCAAGTGACTCTCCTCTCTTCTAGACAAAGAGCATGACCCATCACCTATTCCTGACCTCGAAATTGGACGTTGCCAGGCGTCAGCGTTTCCCAGACCGCTTTGTGGACGACATCGCTGCTCTCGTGTGTGCCATCAGCGCAGACATCGCCAATCGATACCACAAGGTACACAGCCCAAGCACACTTGGACACACTTCAAGCAATTAACTGTTCATTTAAAAAGAACATGGACTTTCAGCAAAGTACAGCAAAGAGTAATATTAGAAGGCCAGAGGTTGTTTAAAAAGTGTTCAGTTAATAGAAAGTTGCCTTATCTCTGACGCAATGCTTTGATTTGAATAACCCAATGTGACCAGACATGTCTGTTTTTCTTTTGATATCGTATCTTCCCTTTTATGTAATCATATGTACTCTCTCTCTCTTCCTCTCCCTCTCTCTCTCTCTCTCTCTGTCAGGATGTGGAGCTTGTGGAGAGGCTGAATAGCAGTCTGGCCTTCTTCCTGAATGACCTGCTGTCTCTCATGGACCGGGGCTTTGTCTTCAACCTCATCCGCTCCTACTACAAACAGGTGTCTATTGCTCCCCTCTCCGTTTTCCTTTCATATCAAACACTTTAATGCTCCCACGCACATTTTATACTGTCTCAAACAAACCTGTGTGCTAAACAGATTGCCAACAAGCTTCACACTGCACAGAACCCGAGCTCTCTGAACGCCCTGAGGGTGGACTTCACTCGTATCGTCTGCAGCCACGAGCATTACGTCATCCTCAACCTGCCGTGCTCCACTCTCAGCCCTCCGGCCTCCCCTTCCCCCTCCACCTCCTCCACCACCTCACAGGTACTGAAGCAGGCTGCAAAGTAACCTACGTCACTGTTTTTTACTAACGGCTGAGTGGGCGCTTCCGTTTAAAGAACAAGCAGAAGAATTCAGATGGACCCGCCCTTTAAACTGCTCATATTTTATTTTCATATTCTTCTATCTTTCTACCTGATCTTCACCCTACTATCGGTTGTTGTATCCTCAGAGTTCAGCGTTTTCCAGTATGGTGCAAGACCAGGGCGTGGCCACCATGTTTGAGCTCTCCGTCCCTTTCCGCCAGCAGCACTTCCTGTCTGGCCTGGTGCTGACTGAGCTCTCTCTCATCCTTGATCCTGATGGAGAAGGGTAGGCTCTAGGAGTTTCATTCAATTTCCCCATAGGAATTATCCGAGTTTGAACTTTAAAATGAAATACAGGAGAGCATAAGGTAAATGTGTGCGCAGTGAGAAACACACCAAATGTGCTGATGCACTGTTTTTTTTTTCCCCCGTAGGGTTTTCTTCCTTCATAAAAAGACCATTAGTGCCGTTCACTCCCTGCTGTGCAGCCATGATGCAGACCCTCGATACACTGACCCTCAGGTCAGAGCCCACGTCGCTCAGCTCTACCTGCCCCTCGTCCCCATCGTCATGGAGACGTTGCATCAGCTCCACGACTTCACTGGTCAGCACAACACATACGCAACCCACTGATACTGTTATGGCTCTCCACCTCCTCCGCACACTCGTTTCATTTACAAGATGGTTTTATTTGCAGCATTACTGCACCTGAGAGTGCTTTTTCTTATTTCTTTCCAGACTCCTCGCCTGCTCGAGTCCGCCATGCCCCAGCCCACGCCGACGATTCTGACCCAGACAGCGGCAACCATATCAGTCAGTCTGTTGCCATGGCAATTGCCGGCTCCCCTTTGCCGCATGTCAAAGCCAACCCGTTTGCGCTGCCCACAGTGGTGAGTGATAGCGGCGGGGTCAGCCTCTTCCCCCCGGGCCCTACAGACTGACGGGTCACAGATCAGCCTCTGTGTGGGAGGCGATCACTCTCTGGCCTCTCTCTAACTCCACACACACACACTCAGCCAAAAAGCATTTACATTCCTCCCCTGTTACTGTTCTTTTCTGAAGTACATCTGCTCCTCTTAGCCTGTAGGTGGCTCTCTGTCCTTTTTCCTTTATAACGCTCTGTAAACAGCCATTTTGTACTGAGGCAGATTAAAAGACCGACACTGAGTTTGTGTGTTTTGTCTTCACCAGGCCGGGCGCCAGTCCAGCTCTCTGTCCGCCGAGTGCAGCAGGACGCTGCTGGTGAGCTTCCTGTGGGTGCTGAAGAATGCAGATGCTGCTCTCCTGGAGCGCTACGTGTCTGATTTGTCTGTGCTGCAAATCAACCGCCTGCTGGATCTGCTGCACCTCTGTATCTCCTGCTTTGAATACAAGGTACAATAAACCAGACACTGTCACTAATGTGAGAGACTTTCGTCACTCTGACACCCAATAGGACTCAAAACCAGTTTACAGATGTTTAATTTGGACATGCCAGAGCTACAGCACATCATTACATATACTGTATGTCCGTAGTAAGAAAGTTGCCTGTCTTGATTTGTCAGTAGTGCAGTGTGCTGTAGTTTATTTATTTTTTTTAAGTGTTTGTGTTCTAAAGCAGTGTTTCCCAAACTTTTTTTTTCTGGAAACCCACTTTTTAAAAATGACAACGCGACCCAGTTCACAATAGGTCTTTTCTATAAATCATGAGAAGAGCGAATTTGTGCGTAAATTAACGTTCCTGACCTTTTTTTACCGCCAGTTACGAATCACCTTTATTATCTTTATAGGTAAACCAGTCATTTTGAAGAGATATACGTTTGATAAATCACAACTTAGTTTTATGCACGTATCATTGAAAACATATTACACGTTAAATACTTTATAAATGAAAGCAAATAAACACCATTAAGGCGTAGTTAACAGACTCTCATTTTTTTTGACATTGTGCATTTTTGTTAACAAAGCCTGAGAGTCCATTTTATTTATTGTTTTGGTTGTGTGGTCTCATTTTATCTATTTTATATATATATAAAGAATAAAAAATATATATTTATTTTTATAAATGTTTTATTTATTTAGAATATTTAAATATTTTTTTCACATTAATATTACAATGTCTGAATATTCTGAAGAATTAAAAGTTCATTGCTCTTTGAAAAGGTGTACTTGCATAATTATGATATTATATTATTGGTATAAAATGGTCTTAAAATGATAATAGTATCGTTTATGGCAGTTATTTCTGTGACGATATATCATCCAACAAAAATAGTTATTGTGACAGGCCTAGATGCTTTTAGTCTAATTTATGTAAATTCACAGTTAGCTCCCTCTCATTTCCCTCTCAGGTTTTTATTTAATTGAAATTTGTTTGACCGTATAATCTTGCTCCTCCTGATCTATCTATTTAGTTGTTGTTTGTCCCTGCCCTGTGATGTCTGATGGTTGTTGTTGCAGGGGAAGAAGGCTCTGGAGAGGATCAACAGCCTGACTTTTAAAAAGTCTCAGGACATGAAGGCCCGCCTGGAGGAGGCCATACTGGGCACCATCGGGGCTCGTCAGGAGATGGTCCGCCGCTGCAGAGGTAAGCAGCATGAGAGCAGTCAGTAATGAGTGTGAGCTGTTTTTGTTTGAGTTTGTCTTCATGGAAATTGTAATTTGTTTACTCTTCCAGAGAGGAGTCCCTACGGCAGCCAGGAGAATGTCAGGTGGAGGAAGAATGTCACTCACTGGAGACAAAATACAGACAGAGTCGACAAGTATGTTTACATTCATTGAATTGTTTTAAATTATGAATACGGTATAATACGCTGTCTCTTGATCTAAATAGTGCTTAAATATGATACTGATGAAATAACACCTCCTCCAGGACTAAAGCTGAGACGGAGCAGGAGTCTGTGGTGGATGGAAACTTAGCAACTGAGGCCTCTCTGATAGTACTGGACACGCTGGAGATTGTAGTCAAGGTAAAGCAATCATCATCATCATCATCATCACCATCATCATCACACAGTACTGTTAGTTTGATGCAGAATCACCTCACTGTAATCTGTTGTGTCTCTATGTCAGACGGTGGTGGCGTCAGAGCTGAAGGAAAGCGTTCTGGGTGGCGTGCTGAGAGTTCTTCTCCACAGCATGGCGGGCAACCAGAGCGCCCTCTTCCTGCAGCACTGCTTCACTACACAAAGGGCTCTGGTCTTCAAGGTACACAAGTGAAACGTCTCTATTAGAGTTTGTTGTTGGTTTATTTTTGTTTTTGTTTTTTAACAATCTAATATTAGTGCAGCTTGAAATATTGTCACATGTGTAAGTTTTCTCCCTACCTTTAATATATTTGTGTAAGCAGTATACAAAGTGAGAGAGTGTGTTTGTGTGCGTAGTTCCCAGAGATGCTGTTTGATGAGGACACAGAACTTTGTGCCGACCTGTGCCTGCGTCTCCTGCGTCACTGCAGCAGTAGCGTCGGCTCTGTCAGAAGTCAAGCCTCTGCCTCTCTTTACCTGCTCATGAGGCAGAACTTTGAGATTGGAAATGTAAGTGTGGACACTGTCTTTGCATTGTAGATCATTTGTATTTGGATTGACACTTTAATATTATTGTGAGTCACAATCTGTCCTAATTTTACCCTTGGAACAGAACTTTGCCCGAGTAAAGATGCAGGTCACAATGTCCCTGTCATCACTGGTGGGAAGGTCACAAAACTTCAACGAGGAGCATCTTCGTCGCTCGCTCAAGACGATCCTGACGTATGCTGAAGAGGACCTGGAGCTGCGAGAGACACCTTTCCCAGAGCAGGTGTGTAACAGCCTCATCTGGAGCTGCTAGAGTGGATACGACTTAGATACTAATGTGCTGTGATGCCCTTTTTAAACTGTAGGTCCAGGATCTGGTGTTCAACCTGCACATGATTCTTACTGACACTGTTAAGATGAAAGAGCATCAGCAGGATCCAGAGATGCTCCTTGACCTCATGTACAGGTACTGTGATGCACGACTTGCAGTTTTTTGCATGCAGTATAAATGTGTTATTTCCGCCTGTTATAAAAATGGTGTGTTTGAATATTTCTGCATACTGGGGTCCATAAACAGTCTTGGAATTACATAAATGGGTATGACTTTAAAGATGAGCCTCTTGTGGATCCAATGAGCCCAACTGTATTCATGTGTGATGATGTTAGTCCCCATAGTAGCCATTTCCTTGTAGTGAGACCATTTTTCTATATTTGACCTCACTGTATTAAATGACCTGTGGTGACCTCTAGGATAATCACAGCCTCATGAAACTTTACAACCACAAACTAGGAACCTAGAGCATTCAGAGGATGGATGGCTTTCCTAGGTAGATTGACAATAAGGGAGTTTCTGAGCAGTTTCCAGAACAGAAGTGCTCGCCATCCAATCGCCGAAAAATGCAATTCTTGCAGAAATCTCCAAATGTCAAAAGTTTTTTTGATACCAAATCACAGCATGGCTTTTTGTATGATGCTCCTCAAGATCTTGGTGACTTAATGTGGTATATTAGAGGGATTATTGATCATTTTTATCAATTTGCGATAGGTAAAAAATGGTTAAATTTAGCACCAAATCTGTGTAACTAATGGTATCAACCCAAAAATTGCAACAATTTATGAGACATAACATAGCATGGGAATGACCATCATATACTCCCATCAAAATGTTCTAAACCCTTGTACAGTCTTAACTTTCAACATTTGAATAGGCGCCTAAACAAAACATGTTTATTTCTGAACATTGACTAGAACAATTTGACACACAGTGCTGAGCTGCATCTCAAATTAATCTTCAGGTTCTCAGCTTTCAGGTGATGTACACCACTTCTATGTGACATCTACTGTTGACCTGCTATGTCCCCCTAAAGACCCCCTGGTCTCGTAGGGTCAATGAGGCCCGCATACAACAAGAAAATGTCAAAAATATAATCTCTGATTTTGACTTGTTTTTGTTTCAGGATTGCAAAGGGCTACCAGAACTCCCCAGACCTGCGTCTGACGTGGCTCCAAAACATGGCAGGAAAACACTCTGAGAGAGGGAACCATGCTGAAGCTGCACACTGTCTGGTCCACAGCGCCGCGCTGGTGGCAGAGTACCTCAACATGCTGGAGGACTGCCGCTACCTGCCGATTGGCTGTGTCACGTTTCAGGTCAGTGCATGCTGTTTAAGGGCGCTTTCACAAGCCAATTGCAGGAATTTGTCTTTTTCGTCTCAAGAGCTGCTATTTTTATGCAGGGAATCGCGGACTTTGACGCTGTCAAAGGTTTTTTCATTTTGACTCGGCACTGATCTACTGCGAGCATGAATCCCTTCTCCTCCAGTTTTATCTCGAATTACTTTATAAACGTCACTATTTTTGCGGACTTTATTTAGCATATTCTGTATGTTCTCTTCAGCCTCGATGTCAAGCAAACATCAGACTTCTGCAGAAGTCCATGTCCGTCCTCTCCCTCTCATGTTAACCTGTCGTTTACCTGTGTCCATCTCAACAAATGCCCACACAGGCAGACTGCATTTTCGTTTGTTTGGAAACGGTTGTTTTGGACCGCACCAGAGTAGGATTACTGCATTCACAACTGCCCAACCGCACCAGGGGTTGAACCGCACCAGAGTTTGATTAAAACTGACTCAATGTTTGCTTTTGACAGCCCCCAAATTTGGTGACTCACTCCGCTGACAGCAGTATGGCAGAGTGAGATGGGAGGTTGTCCCTAAAACTGGACCACCAAGACTCAAGCCTGTGATTGTTGAAACATGCAAATACAAGCATTTTATTCTCTGTTTTTCCTTCAGAATATTTCATCCAACGTATTGGAAGAGTCGGCCGTATCCGATGACGTCCTGTCTCCAGAGGAGGAGGGGATTTGTGCTGGGAAGTACTTCAGCGAGTCTGGCCTGGTGGGCCTCCTGGAGCAAGCAGCTGCCTCTTTTAACATGGTACGACTCATATTCTCCGACCACATGGTGACAGACTGTATGTTAACACAGCGCGAGGCTACAGCACTAACGTGGCTGAAGGAGTGTTATGTGATCGGGTGGTATGTGTAAAACCGGCTTTCCATTGTGCTGCAACCCCAGGCCGCCATGTACGAGGCCATAAATGAAGTGTATAAGATCCTGCTGCCCATCCACGAAGCCAACAGAGACTTCAAAAAGCTGGCTACCGTCCACGGGAAGCTGCAGGACGCCTTCAACAAAGTCTACAACCAAGTGAGTTGACAGTTTGACCCCTGAAAACACCAGCAATTAACTGCGCTGTAAGTGTTGATGAGAAGATGAACTTTACCCTGGACTCCTCCTCACATGTGTCTTTTCTGTTTTCCCAACTTTTCCAGAGTTCAGGATGGGAGGTACCACTATCATTTATTATTGAGTATATCACATTTAAGGTAATTCCTTTTATTTTGTATTGACGATGTTTTCCTTCTTCCTCGTCGTTTGTCCTCTTCTCCCCTCCTGTGTGATGGATATGTTACTGGTGAGTGATACCCAACTTGATTTCACACTTTGACATAGTCAAACCACTGTTACAAAACACTTTCCGTCCCTTTTTGCCGCCCTCCTACTGTGGTGAAACTAGCTTAGACATATGTTTTCTGTTTGTCCTACAACAGTTGCTCTTCTATTACTAAATATTGTGTCATCTTTATACAGTAAGAGGAGACCAGTCAGTTTAGCCTTGATGTGAACCTCTTAAAGGAAAACTTTACCCACAAAATGACCATTTGCATATCAATTTACTCGCCCCGTGTTACCTTAAACCCTTGAAGAACACTTTGCTTTTTTCTCTCTTGCTTCCATGGCATGAAACGGAGAATCAAAGAAGTGGAGAAAAGTCTTGATGAATTGGATTAAATTGGGCCACGTTTAAAAACAGCAAAATGATATCAAAACATGCGTTTACAAACTCTCACGCAACCCGTGCAAAATAATCCAAGTCTCATTTATCCAGTCGTATGCTCACTCCTTCCCAAACACATGTATCTTCACTAAAACTTGACAACTTAAAACAACAGCAAAGTCATGTAATGAGACCCCAAACTGCACAAACTTCATTTGTAATAGAGGGAATTGATAGACTCGCAGCTTCAATACATCAAAAATGTCTTATTTCTCTTTTGTTTCCTATTTAAATTTCCCTGGGCTGCTTGGAAAAGCAATATGTAGTGTGTTAAATATACTGTATATAGGTCACATAACCTCCCAGTCAGCTGATTTTAAGTCACTCAACCTCTTCAATCATCTCATCTCCTCGTCCCGTCTTCAGTGTTCAGAGAATGTTTGGGACCTACTTCCGGGTGGGTTTCTACGGCTGCCGGTTTGGAGACCTGGATGAACAAGAGTTCGTCTACAAGGAGCCATCGATCACCAAATTAGCAGAGATCTCACACAGACTTGAGGCATGTTACCTACTCCGGATACTAATAATAAATGTGTCATTAGTGATTTATGAGAAACGTATTTCTAAAGGTGATGATCTGTTTGGTTTTCAGGAGTTCTACTCAGAGAGATACGGGGATGAGTTGGTCGAAATTATCAAAGACTCCAACCCAGTGGACAAAAACAAACTGGATCCCAACAAGGTCACATGATATATATACTGTATATATAGTATATAAAGTATTTATCAGTAGAGATTTTGCATAAAGTGTGCTGACGACAGTTTGTGCATGTTTCAGGCCTACCTCCAGATCACCTACGTTGAACCGTTCTTCGACACATACGAGCTAAAGGAACGAATCACCTACTTTGACAAGAACTACAACCTGCGTACGTTCATGTACTGTACGCCCTTCACTCTGGACGGCCGAGCCCACGGCGACCTATATGAGCAGTACAAACGCAAAAGCATCCTCACAACATCTCACGCCTTCCCGTACATCAAGACCCGCGTCAATGTGATCCACAAGGAGGAGGTGGGTGTCTCTCTCTCTTTCAAACACACACATAGCGAGTGACACCGTGCTCAGCCCTCGATTGTCTCTGTAACATTAATTGTTGTAGTCCTCACTCCAAAAGTCAAAATGTATTGAAAAAAGATATGAATGTAATCATCTCTAGTTGTTATCAACTATTTCTGTTGTCTTGGTTCTCCAGATTATTCTCGTCCCTATGGAGGTGGCCATTGAGGACATGCAGAAGAAGACTCAGGAGCTCGCCTTCGCCACAACCCAAGACCCTGCTGACGCCAAGATGCTCCAGATGGTGCTGCAGGGCAGCGTTGGCACCACCGTCAACCAGGTGCCTGTTCAGATACTTACAACGGATGATGTATAACCGTAGTGCATTTAAAATCCCACATCCTCCTGGAATATTAATCCAAATGGGGTTGAAAGTCAGTGTTTTATGTAGTGACAGACATTCCTTAGCAGATATGTAACAGTAAATCCCCCCCTCACAGGGCCCCCTTGAGGTGGCGCAGGTCTTTCTCTCCGACATTCCTGATGACCCAAAGCTGTTCCGCCATCACAACAAACTGCGCCTCTGCTTTAAAGACTTCACTAAGAGGTGATGACACACTCCGCGGCCCCGGACGCAGACTGCTGTGTAACTAATAAAAAACAAAAGCCCGACTCCCCGTGTCTTCTCTGCTCTTCTTTCGTGCAGGTGTGAGGACGCCCTGAGGAAGAATAAATCCCTGATAGGACCAGATCAGAAGGAGTACCACAGAGAGCTGGAGAGGAACTACAATAAACTGAAAGAAGCTCTGGGTCCTCTCATCAACCGCAAGATCCCCCAGCTATACAGAACCCTGCCAGCTCAGACTACGCAAACACAACGGTAACTTGAGACACTAATCACACACGCCCACGCACAGATACACTCAGAATGAGCTCATGCTGCTTCTCCAATACAGGAGTAACTTAAAACCAGACTTGATCATCCTCCAGGTCATAGACGCGTACAGTCTGTCACGTTCTGTGTCCCGTTTCTCTCAAAGATGTTTCATTAATCTATAACGGAAAGTTGGCGCTAGTCGTGTAGCCTGTTTGACTGCGGAAACTGTCACCATATGTTTTTTGTTTTTCATCTGCTTTTGGCATCGGCTCTGAGTTTGCATGTGAGCGTCTGAGGAAAGCTGCTTCATAATGAGAACCAGAGCTACAGTCAACAGCACCTGCCAGAACGATGCTTTGATACTGACGACAAATGTGTATTTAAGAAGTAGTTGTTTTGGTAACACTTTCTATGACGCACATTTCTATAATGCATTACAATCACTGTTATAATGTACTATAATCTGCTTATTAGTTACTCTAAATGGTCCTTGTTTGCTTTAAGTAAAGTCAAAATTAATTTTACAACTTTTCTGACATGTCTTTTCTGATATTTTTTCACTTAACTTAAAACAAAAGATGATCAAATAGAATAATTTATAACCACATTATTACAGTGATTATTATGCATTATAAAAAGATTTCTTTTTTATTACAACTATGGCAATTATAACACACTATGATCCATGCAAAATAAATAACTGAGTGACCAGCAATTATGAAGTATTATGATACTTGACCTTATGAGTCATTAGAAAATGCTTTATAATACATAATATAATAAATAATAATAACGATAATACATATAATGATTATTGTTTTAAAGCATTATTCATATTTATGAGTGCTTATATCTATAACTATATAGTGCAGATTATAGCGCATTATAAGTATGTTTATAATGCATTATAGTAGAGCTGCAACCTCTTAGTCGACTAAGAGTTCTTGTTGATTAGTCTTTTTTTTTGTGTTAGTCGCCTTAGAATTTCTTTGGTCGACGACGGCTCTACTTTATAGACATGGGCGTCATAGAAAGTGTTACTGTTTTTTCTTCCAGACTTGCTAAACTAAATTAAAACATTATATCGAGGCAACATGTCAGGTAGTGATATTACTCTGTGAGCAGAGAACCAACATAAACTGAATCAAATGATGAGTTGGTTTTACTCTTTGAAAGCAGATACTCATTCAAAGTCATGTAAGCTCATTTATAGTGGGGCACCACAAAAAAGACATTATTCACAGCTTTCCCTCTTTGGGTTGGATTTTATCTCTAAAAAAGAAATAATTGTGTCACAGAATGCAATATTAAACTCATTAGACCTCAGTTTTGCAACTTTCCTGATAAACTTTTCAGCAAAATCAACCAAAACACTTGGAGTAAAACACTGTGTATGGTCTTGCTTTTGTCTCTTAGGAACTCCTACAGTCGGTCCAGCCTCCGCCGAGTCGACTGTTGAGGCAGCAAACTGGATAACAACACAGAAAAACAAGCTTTAGAAATTAGCCCCATCTCATCCCGTCTGTTCCCCCCTCCCCCCGCCGTACCGCACACCAACTGTCACAAGCACACACGCACCGTCCTCTTCCTCGTCCAGATCGTTATTTTACCCCCCCCCCCCCCCTCCGGCCACCCAGACACGCCATAATCTCCCCCCCCCATCACACACTTGTCACCTCTCTCCCATCTCCCCCGTCACCACCGTCTCTCACACCTCTGTAGGAGAAAACCTCGGCTGTTTACACTGGAAGGTTATCTGCACTGTAAACATCGACGTTTGGAGCGAGGCTCTGACATGTCAGTGTTTTAAACCAAGTGGTCTCCTCACAGTAATCTCTCTGAGCTTGATCTGCTTTTAACTTTTTACAGGACTAGAGCTGCCAAACACATTTTGTATCCAAATCATTTGGGTGGGGTTTTGTTCATCTGTTTTTCTTTTTCGCTTCTCATGTTTGCGTTTGAAGAGGCTCTAGTTTGTCTGTTTTGTGTCATGGCCTTATTATATTTGTATGTTTGTTTCTGAACTATGCCTGGTAGCAGTCACTGCCAGACCCGGTTATTAAATAGTCCCAGGGAGTTTTCTTTTGTTATCAACAGACCAAATAACTGACATTCCTTCTTCCTCAAGTTGTCTCATTTATCTGCCTATCTCTCGTTAAAAGAATTCATTAAAGAGCGGAGGTGGGTCTTAGCACGAGTCCAGCAAGGAATCAACTGCAGTTTTAGAGAGAAAATGATTATTGTTGTCGGGGAGGAAAAGGCAGGATGGGATGTTTAAATGTGTTTTTTAAACTGTGAAATTCTCTTGTAATGCACTGCAGTCACATCAGAGGTTTATCACAGGAGCACTGCCGTCATCATCAGCCTGCAGTACAGTCTGATAATAACTGAATATTGATAATGTGTGGTATATAAGGCGAGTCCTCTTTTGAAATGCTGTCACTCTAAATGTCTTGTGGCACATTTCTATTGTAGCTATTTCCAACTACTGTATCTATTATATTGCACTATTGTAAACAAACTGCAGCACATTAATAATGTAACTACTAAAATATCTGTGCTTTTGTTATTTTATGAGGCTGGAAACTGTTTTGTTTTTTTTACCAATTAGATTACAGAAACATTTTTTTTATTTATTTACATTGTCTTTTTTACTGCCTTCTATTAAATTTTTCTTCCTACGCCTCTGGTCAGTTTTTTTTTTGTGCGGGGATGCAGAGCTGAAGGATAGACACTGTAATATGTTTCACTCTGTATAATACATTCATCAAAGTGTTTTGTTGTGACAACTGAAAATATGTCATATTTAGGGCTGTCCTCGACCAAAGAAACTCTTAGTCGACTAACACTCGCACCATTTTGTTGACTAATTGATTAGTTGTTTTAATCGACAGATCTGTAAAACTGAGTTTCTCCACAAAGAATCACACAAAATCTCCACTTTAAATCTTATGTTTACCAGAGATGTGCTCATAAGTTTCTTAGAAATAAGTCATTCAGCATGAAAAAAGCTTAAAAAATTACCAATCGATCAAAGAAATCTTAGTAGACTAAGACCGAGAGGGCAGCCTTAGTAATCCCTTTAGGAGTCATTAGTGACTCTAAACTATTGGTTTCACATTGTAATGTAGTAGGCCTGTGTAATATCTCTAATGCTAGACCACTGTAATATTTCATAAAAGACTTACATGTAGATATCTGATTTCTATAATAGGATTATGGTAATTTCTTTAAGCAGAGTCGACGGTTTTATTTCTGTAAATCTATTTTTTTGTGATCAGTTCTTTATTGTATATTTTATCATAAAGAACAAAGAAAAACAAACAAGCAAAAATAATATGACAGATTCAGACTTATGAAGGACAGAACCTGCCAAAATCATAAATAGATAAATGACTCGATAAATAAATAAATGTGCCATTAAATGAACCTAAAATAATATTAAAAATAAATGTAGGCATTAATTAATTGATCAAATGTGACATAAATGGTATTTTTTAATTTTTTTTTAATTTTCCTTTTGTATTACTTCTTCTATCTCTTCTACTCTTATATTTAATTTTTCTATTTATTTATTTTTATTAGCTTTTAAATTTATTTATTTATTTTCGCATTTTTTATTTATTTTAAATGTATTATTTTTACATCCGATTACTTACCCCATGTAGCTTCATGTAACTTTCAGTAAAAGTAATCTCATGCTACTTGCCTCAAGTCTTATTATTAGATTAAATAGTTAATGTCTGAGGCAAAAACATGCATTGATATATCAATATTCATATATATTTAAATTTTCCACTGCGGATACAGGACTACCTCAGTGTTTGTTAATTCTGAACTCTTGCGTTTTAAGAACTTTAACCAGGAACATCTGGTCAACCTCTGCTGTGAATCACCTGCAGTTAACTATCTGATAAAACAGCTGCCAGGGATTTATGATTCACTGATTAGTTCACCGACTGTAGACTGTTGGTAGACAAACTGAACACCTCAGCACTCTGGGCCCTCTGCTGAATCTTATTGCTTTCTACAATCAGGCCTGCTGCTTTATTCACTCAAGTTTGTGTTACTTGGTTATAAAGATGCATGTGATCCAGATGTCTTCCTTTTCTGTACCATTAGTCTTCATTTCCTGTGGCTCCTGTAGGATGATCCACATTATAGCCGGCGATGTTTGTCTAGTTTGCCAGAATGTTTATATTCGGGTACTTCACAGAGACTTGTGTTGTATCAGTCGATCAGAGCGGAGGACTGGAAGTTACTAATATTAAGTTTAAAACTGAATCTCAAAATGTTTGTTTCTAAGTTGTAGACTTGTATTTTCTGAATGGTATTCACCCATTACATCTTATTTCCTGAACATATGTCAAACATCTACATGTTGTTATTGGATTTTTATCTTATTTTTTTGTTCTATGTGTATGTGTGTCTGTATTTGAGCGGTACTTGGAGGTTTGTGTAGGTCTTTAACTGTCCTTGGAGGTTCTTGGACAGGGGTCTGTAGATGATGGTGGCCTCCAGCTACCTCCATCATCTACAGGGGTCTGAAGAGATCTTCATCTACCTCCATGTAGATGATGGAGGTAGATGGAGGCCTCTCAGATGGGTGGAGACGTCTGTAGATGATGGAGGTAGCTGAAGGTCTCTTCAGACCCCTGTAGATGATGGAGGTAGATGAGGGCCTCTCAGATTGGTGGAGACCCCTGTAGATGATGGTGGTAGATGGAGGCCTCTCAGATGGATGGAGACCCTGTAGATGATGGAGGTAGATGAAACCCTCAGATGGGTGGAGAACCCATAGATGATGGAGGTAGATGAGGACCTTTCAGATGGATGGAGACCCCTGTAGATGAGGACCTTTCAGATGGATGGAGGCCCCTGTAGATGATGGAGGTAGATGAAACCCTCAGATGGGTGGAGAACCCATAGATGATGGAGGTAGATGAGGACCTTTCAGATGGATGGAGACCAGATGATGGAAGTAGATGAAGGTGTCTTCAGACCCCTGTAGATGATGTGATGGAGGTAGATGAGGACCTCTCAGATGGGTGGCGATAACTGTAGATGAGGACCTCTCAGATGGGTGGAGATCCCTGTAGATGATGGAGGTAAATGAAGATCTCTTCAGACCCCAGTAGATGATGGAGGTAGATGAGGACCTCTCAGATGGGTGGAGACCTGCTAACGGAGGTAGATGAAGGCCTCCGATGGGTGTAGACCCCCGCAGATGATGGAGGTAGATGAGGACCTGTCAGATGGGTGGAGACCCCTGTAGATGATGGAGGTAGATGAGGACCTTTCAGATGGGTGGAGACCTGTAGATGATGGAGGCCTCTCAGATGGGGGGAGATCCCTGTAGATGATGGAGGTAGCTGGAGGCCTCTCAGATGGGTGGAGATCCCTGTAGATGATGGAGGTAGATGAAGATCTCTTCAGATCCCAGTAGATAGAGGTAGATGACCCTCTCAGATCGGTGGAGACCTGCTAACGGAGGTAGATGAAGGCCTCCGATGGGTGTAGACCCCCGCAGATAATGGAGGTAGATGAGGACCTGTCAGATGGGTGGAGACCCCTGTAGATGATGGAGGTAGATGAGGACCTTTCAGATGGGTGGAGACCCCTGTAGATGATGGAGGTAGATGATGGAGGCAGATGATGGAGGCAGATGATGGAGGTAGATGAAGGTCTTAGTAGATGATGGCGGTAGATGATGGAGGTAGATGAGGACCTTTCAGATGGGTGGAGACCCCTGTAGATGATGGAGGCAGATGATGGAGGTAGATGATGGAGGCAGATGATGGAGGCAGATGATGGAGGTAGATGATGGAGGCAGATGATGGAGGTAGATGAAGGTCTTAGTAGATGATGGCGGTAGATGATGGAGGTAGATGACGTCAGCAGCCTCAACAGGGTGAGCCTCGTGGCTGCTGGCCCTTTAAGAGGAGGAGGAGGAGGAGGGGTCGCTTGGAGCATCTTGTCTGCGGTGTTTTTGTGTTTCTCTTGTCAGTGAGCTCTCCTCCCGGGCCGAGCGAGGCGTGCTGAAAGGATCTCCATCCAGAGGACAACAGGTAAGAGCTGCTAACAACATCTCACCTCTCCTCTGTCTCTCCCCGGTTATCGGTGTCTCTCCGTTAAACGTTGGTTATAAATCCTTTACAGACGAGGCGCCTCCTGGAGAGGAGACTTCTTTTGTGTCCTCCTGCTCGTTACCTCTTTATCCCTTTATCCCTTTATCCCTCCAAAAAAACACCCCAGCTCCAGATAAACTCATATTACTATCTAATGTTCAGATTAATGATGTTTCATAGAGTATTTATTCACCTTTAAGAGGTTTAAGTCTCATAGTCGCTCCTCCTCTGGTGTGTTTTTGTTCAGAGCATCACTGGAGGCGCTGAAAACCTCCATCATAATAATAATATAATAAATAATATCATCATCATAACAATATTTATATATTGTGAATCTGTCAAACTGGAATGTGAGTTTGCATTGAGCCTATATTTAATTGGGTTTTTTATTATAATAATAATAATATATAAAAGCATTAGCCCTGTTTAATTCACCATTTACAGTCTTGTATAAACTGGGAAAAAAAAGTTTGGAAACTCGTGTTTAGTAAATTATTTCTCTGTTGTTACAATGCTAATTGTATTTTACATGGTTGGAAAGCCTGTTTATTTACCTTCACAATAATGTACAACTTAATGTCAAACATGTGTCAGAAAGGTGTTGTGTAACCTCAGTGATCTCTTACTGTATGAAGCCATAGTTTGTTGTTGTTGATGGTCTTTCTCTCTGTTGGTAAGAGTCTATTTGTGACCATTGTTGATCTTTGCTAAAGCAGTGTTCCAGTGTTTGGCTTCTTTTTTTGCTCCCATTTTTTTGCCTTATTAGGCATACCTCCAAGTTGCCCTATGTTGCCAAGAAAACTAACATAAACTGGGAAAAGAAAGTTCGGAAACTTGTGTTTGGTGGATTATTTCTCTGTTGTTACAATGCTAATGGTCATTGTATTTGACATGGTTGGAAAAAGCCTGTTTATTTACCTTCACAATGATGTCCAACTTGTAAGGATCATGCATTTGTGGGATGAGCAGCACAGCTGATTATGTGGGTAGCGCCCAAGAAGAATTTGCCAAAATGCTCTGCCAATGGTAAACAGTGTATTCTCCTGTTGGTATTGACTCTTGTTTTGAGTTGTTTGGTGGATTGGATGATTGAACTCTCTATCAGTAACAAGAGCAAACAAGACATATTGGCTATTTTACACTTTATTCATTTAATACCCCGTCAGCAGCCTCAGTGCAACACAAGCACAAGTTTCCAAACTTTTTTCCCCCAGTTTATACAGAGGGGGTTTTACCATGCAACTTTAGTGGATTAAAGCAGGAGTGTCAGTGTTGCAGCTACACTGTGTGTTGCTGTGTTGCATTGGCAAATCTTTCCCCACCCTATACCTCATTTTCTGAACGAGCAACACATTTTGTTTCTGTCTGCCCTTCATTATGAAACTTTTTGCCTCACACATGATCTGTTGCATTGTAATTTTTCATAAAGCAAGAAATGAGAAGCTGAGTGCAGAGACTCCTGGGAGAGGGTGGGACCAGTGCTTTCTGCAAAGTCTTCATTACTTCCAGATGTTCCGTCAGCTTGTCTTGCACTCAGATTTAACTGGTCTGGCCGCCTGTATAGCCGGTCAGTTTATGTCTTGGGAAGATGGATGATGAGGGCTGATGGAGATGTGTGTCAGCTGGGCAGACAACTTAGAAAACTAAGAAGCTTATTAGAGGCACTTAAATGGATTTCCCTTAATAAACTAATGCCTTAGGTCTAGCTCTTAGGTCTTAAGCAAAGATTCATCTAATAGATGTCATCTATTAAATCAATCAAACTATTTTGTTAATCGATTTGAGTATTCTTTTAAGAAATAAAAAATTAAATGTGAATATTTTCTGGTTTCATTAATCCTCTATGACAGTAAACTGAATATTAGGGATGACAATCCGACTTTTTCAGTCCTGATACCGATACCTGGGCTTTCGGTATCGGCCGATACCGACTACCTATCTGATATCAGTGTTTAATCAATAATCTGTATGCCTCACTGTGTGGAAGTGACTGGGTTCATTCTTTTATGTGTAATGGTGCCTTCAATTGGGGTCGTGTTTACCGTGTTCACGAGATGAGTCCATATGAACGCCCCCCCTCATGTCGTATTCACGACCTCGTAGGGTGGAAAGTTTCTGAAAGCTCCAAGTTCATGAGTTGTGACATGTTTGTTGATGTTGTCAGAAATGGAGGAGGCCTTGGAAGTTAATTTATCGGCGCATAATACGTTAATATATTGTAATTTTAGTTCGGAATTTTATAATATGTCTGAGGAAAATGTTGATATTTCCAACGGCCTCATCTTTTACCTCCGTCATTATGCCTTTGCATTTACTGCATTATGTTACCCGCTTGCTAGCGTGCTAAATTGTTAGCCTCCGTGGCTTCTAGACGCCGTCAGTAACGTTAATATTGCCGTTGCTTAGCAGCGGTGTTTGAACGCCAAGCATATCGTGTACACGACTTCCCATGTTGTAAATATGACCTCACGAGTTTCATTTGAAGGCAACATCAGGCTTATCTTAACATTGCTTTCCTAACTTTATAAAACAAAATGTAACAAATGAATACATAGATATACGTTTACTGTATGTGATGGAATAATTGATACACAAGTTATCTTTGGAAGGAAGAGGTCCGGAGCTGATGATGTCTTACAAAAGAAGGTTTATTGAAGCTTGATCAAGGAGAATTGTCAGGTCTCCACAATAGATGCTCTCTGCGTGAAGGCCTCACAACTCTGCCCTTCCTCCCTGGTGCTCAGTGTCTTACCCCTTATCATGTTTTGACTTACTCCGTTCCTCTGGCATCTCTGACCCTGGTTGCCCTAGCGACTGGCTCTACGGTCTCCACTACAGGCACAGCTGTACAGATAACGGTGGCTCCTCTAGACAGGACTCCAACCCAAGAATGTCAACAGAGGGACACTCTGACAAACACTCTGACCTTTCTACCAATAAAAGAGGAATTGATGGAAAATTCCATCACACTGACTTGTAATTTGTTATTAAAATAATAAATCGTTCACCAACAACTTGACAAAAAATCTTCAAAATTAACGGGAATTACAATTCAGTGTAAACTTTTTTAATATAGTAACAAATTGGTCAAAACAGAAATTAAAATTCCAGTATATAATTTATAGAGTTTATAAACATTGAATTTAATTGAATAGATCGGCTCCATTGTCACCGATATGCGATCCAGCTGTTTCAATCAATATCGGCCCGATATTCGATCCGGTATCGGTGCATCCCTACTGAATATCTTTGAGTTGTGGACAAAACAAGACATTTGAAGACGTTATCTTGGGCTTTGGGAAACATTGATCCACATTTGTCACCATTTTATAGATCAAACAACTAATCGAGAAAATAATCAACAGATTAATCCACAATGAAAATAATCATTAGTTGCAGCCCGAATGGCTACTTACTTCTAAAACTACTGTGAAGGCACGGCCACACATACGCAAAATTAACATTCACCACCCGTTCACTACAATTCTATGCAAGCGAAGTTGCGAAAAAAAACCATTTGCTTCCGTTGGCGAAGCAAATTCGGATTTTCGCATCTTCGAATTCATGTGGAGTTCAACTTTGGTGAACTTTCAGGCGAATATCACCTCGGCAGGCGATGGTCACTCGCGCATGTATAACGTGCCTTAAAACTAAATATGTAAAAACTAAACCTTTCTGAGAAACTGAAACTAAACTAAAACTAGCAAACGCACTCTGAAAACTAACTAAACTAAACTAAAACTTTGAATTGAAAAGTCAAAACTAAAATAAAATAAAAGCTAATTGAAAAGTCTAAAATATTCTAACCTTGCTGGTGAGTGTCTGTGTGTGTATACTGTATATGTGTATGTGCGTTACTTTGAGGACGTCATCTTGGGCTTTGGGAAACTCTGATCATTTTCTAGTTGCAGCCCTGGTCTTAACTGGCATACATGAATGTTTTCCCCCTGAGTATGCAATTGTCTTATGTTAATGTATGGATGATTGTTTGTTTATTAATGGACTTAATGTGACAGGATGTCTCATGATCTGTGTGGTACACTGTCCTGATTCATCAGTAAACACATCATTGTTGTGATGAGGGGCATGCAGAAGTTGACAGGATGTGGGGGTGTAGTCATCACTCCATCATGCATACAATACACCACTGTCCCGCTGCTGTTGTGTAATGGGCTGCTGGCTGTATTAAATCACCAACCGGCGGAGAGCCAACGACTGTAGCAGCTGCATGGCACTCAGACGGGCTCTGTGCTGTCATTCAGGGGCCGTGGCTCCAATATTCAGTCTAATATTTACTTAACTGCAGGGATTAGTTTGAGCCAGGTGTACCTAATAAACAGGCAACTGGATATTTCCTGATTGTTTTGAGATCTAATGTGTAATAATAGTGAAAACTGACTCTTCCTCGTCTGTCTGGGGGGACCCCCTGGAATCCCATCGGAGACCCCTGGGAGTCCCTCAGACTGAATCTCTGCTCAGGTTTGTGTGCAGCTGGTATTTCTTTTTTTTCTAACCGAGCTGGAATGTGATTGTCTCATTACAGCTTTTGGACCCAGGGGTGCAGTTGAGGAATGCAGGGTTATAAACCCCATTTGCACACTGGGCCACACGCCGGGCATTTAACTGGTTTAGTGAGGATAATGAAATTACACCCTGAACCTGCACAAGACTGTCTGTCACTGTCTATAGGGTCTATTGCTGATTAGACAGATTTACTGCATGATGAATGCACTGTTCTGTTAAAACAACACACAGTGTTCATGATCATTTACATCACTGAAATAGGGCTGGGCAATATGACGTTATATGATGTCAAAAATAGGGCTGTCAATCGATTAAAATATTTAATCGTGATTAATCAAACATTTTTATCTGTTCTAAATGTACCTTAAAGGGAGATTTGTCAAGTATTTAATACTCTTATCAACATGGAAGTGGGCAAATAGGCTTGCTTTATGCAAATGTATGAATATATTTATTATTGGAAACCATTTAACAACACAAAACAATGACAAATATTGTCCAGAAACCCTCACAGGTACTGCATTTATCATAAAAAATATGCTCCAATCATAACATGGCAAACTGCAGCCCAACAGACAACAACAGCTGTCAGTGTGTCAGTGTGCTGACTTGACTATGACTTGCCCCGAACTGCATGTGATTATCATAAAGTGGGCATGTCTGTAAAGGGGAGACTCGTGGGTACCCATAGAACCCATTTTCATTCACATATCTGGAGGTCAGAGGTCAAGGGACCCCTATGAAAATGGCCATGAAAGTTTTTCCTCACCAGTTTGGAGCGTTATTTAACCTCCTTCATGGTAGTATGCCATGGTCGGTATATAAAAAAAATAGGTTTTACCATGTGGTTATTTCATATAGACTATTTGAATTACCATCAAACATGCTATATTGTAATATATATCATTATAGAGATATGAAATGACCTATATTGTGATACAAGATTTTCGCCATATCGCTCAGCCCTAACTGCAATAAAGAAAGTTAGATCTCTAATGTCGTTAACAAGACTTTTTCAGTGAATATACATGCAGGCAAGTTATGTTTTTCTTTTTATTGTAGCTGCACATACCCCATTTAGATCAGAAAACATTATCAGAAACCGAAACCATTTGTTATTTTTTAGTCGTCCAGCCTCCAAAGCCGCCTATACCTTTTTCACACCATCACAACATCATGTGATGATTAAACCCAAAGTTCTTAGTTGCATTAGAGGTTGATTAGTTTATAAAGTAGGGATAAACATACGGCCCAGTATTGGTCAAGACAGAGAGGGTTAATGCTCCTACTTAACTATATTGATTGGGGCAGCCGTTTTCAGTGAACATATGGTCTAATCTGGCTTTTGAGGTACTGGAGACAGTGATTATCTGCCTAAATAATCTCACTTGATCTCCTTAATCACTCAGAACAGTAAGATGGACTTTTCTGTCCAGTAAAGCGACGCTTAGCACGACTTTCAACAACATCTTTTTCGTGCTTTTTCCTACAAATGTGCAACAATTTCCACTCCAGTCTTTTCAAAATAAAACTACTTAGTTAGGTTTAGTAAAAGATCGACTTGGTTAGGATTAGGCAACAAAACTACTTAGTTAGGTTTAGGTCAAGTTTGTGGTTTGGGTTTAAATAACACCGGAAGTGCTGTAACTTAACTACGGACGTTACGTGACAAATAAGTTCACTTGGGACACAAACACCGGTGAAAGTCTTGTGTTTTTTGACCCACCCATCCAGCCTGACCTCCTGACACCCTATGCTGCGTTCACTGCTCTTTATACTTCCTGGTTCACAATTACGTGGATTACATACAAATTCATGCTGACCATTTACGGAAAAAAAAGGGGAAATACATGTACACAAATCAATACATCAAATGTTGTGACTATTTCAGGAACTGCTGTGTAACTGCGCTGGTAAAGCACACGCACGTGTTGGACAGGTTCGCTGTTGTGGGTGTTTCTTCCTGGCCGGTTTTATTGTCTTTGTGTCCGCAGCTCTCACTGAATCAGGAAGTAATTGATTAGAACACCGGCAGTAAAGTTACTTCCTCTGCTGTGCCGTCAGCCCGGCACCACAACACACGCTGACCTGAGTTTGTAACCCCAACGCTGCTCTGACCGGCTCCACGCCATCTGGACTTCGTCTTCCTCCCCTCCAGACCCCACAGTTTCCTCAAAACAGTGCGGCGCTCTGGCCTCTCTGCTTGGCATCACTCTTAATCCCCCACCTCCACAACTGCACAGGAATTTTCTCCCAAATGCCCCCTTTTTTTTTTTTTTGTCTTTTTTTTCCGGTGCCGCTCCTTGCCGCTCAGCCCCACCCTTGCTCAGTTTCCTGTTGGAGGTCAGCTACAATGACCAATAGCAGACTGGCGGGTGTTTACTCTGCTCCTGTTCCAGGAGTAATGGGAGCTGGCCAGCCCCTCCTCTTGGCCGTAGACTGCTCAGCCCAGCGCCGTCTGCTTCTCCATACCACCACTCCTTAATGTAAAAAACAGGGCTTTTTGCTAAAGGGCAGCGAGTCCTGGAGGGGACGTCCCACTGGGTTATGATTTCATTCACTGTCCTGAGTTTAAAGCCCCAAATTAGTCAAAAGCCACATGTCCACCAGCAGCACAAGAGCACACTGTACTGCCATGTTGATATGAGATCATCTGGCCTCGTCACACATGGTGAAGGCCTCGTATGTCAGGCGGTGACGTACACCGTTCGGCCACATTATGCTCGGTGACAACTGGCTGTTGTTGCTACCACATTTAGCATTCTTTAGCTGTTCAGGGGTTTGTTGTAATGTTTTTTCTGATTTATTATTCATGCAGGACCATTTGGCTGAATGAAGCCATCTGTGCTGCAGAGTGAGGAGGAGGACAAAGGCGTCTTAGTAGATACATCAACAACCGTGTCTCCTGTTGTGATCTTTATGTAACGCCTAAAACTCTTCTCCACGGCTATATTAAGGTCTCCGCAGGCCTGAGAAGAAAACCTCCGAACAACAATCAGCTTTATTTAAGTGCAGCTTCTCCGAGGGATTCTCCATTGTCGGACTATTTTTAGGGGTGGAATGCACAAATGATGGTAATCTTCTAGGCGGAGCCATTTAAGATTATGAGGAAAGGTCCTTTGAAACAGTATTGTGAGGAGTTATGCGATCTTTCTGATGTTATTCCTGCGTTAACAGCAGCAGATTATATTCTGGTGATTCATACTGGTGGAGTCCAAATCTGAGAACAGTCATGGTCTTCTCATTCGAGAACTTTCCATCTCAAACTCTCAGCAGCATTTCTTTTTTTTCTTCCCCTCCTCCTCCTTCTCCTGCAGTTTTGCCTTTCTTTCCTCACATTCCCACCCTCCCTCACATTACTGTACTGTTCTCCTCTGCTTTCTTCTTACCCCTTCTCCTTTTTTTTTTTTTTTTCTTTCCCGTTTACGCTCTCCTCCCCTTGTTTCTCTTTCTCCTGGGCTGGGAGGAAGTGACTGGGTTGTTTCTGGATCCTTTGGGAGTAGAAAGATGGAGCTCCCTTTTCCTGTAACCCTTTCTTCATCAGACTGTTGCCACATGTCGTCTCTGCTTTGCCACATCAATTAGCTTGTAGGGCTGGGACGATACACCTATCTCCTGATTCCATACTATCACAATACTCGGGTGCCGTATTGAGATTTTACAAGTATTGCGATTGGATATTACGATTTATTGAGATTTTTTGTTAACTTTTTTATCCCTAGACCATGGGAAATAGTTGAATCATACACTTCTAGGGACTTTTACTTTGTAAAATATCTAAATTAATACAGTAAAAATGTATAAAAAATAAGGAATAAAATGTAAGGAAAGTAAAACGATGAATTAAAAACAAAAAGAAAAAAACAATCAGGGTCTGTTAAACAATTTAAATAAATTTGAAGTGTCTAAATAATCTCATAGTTTTTGCCAATTTAGAATTTTTGAGTATTACATTTTCAATTATAGTCAAATATGTGGGCCGGCTGCGGTTTGTTTTGGTTGAAGGATACACGTGACGTTACGCCGACTACAACAATTAAAGCGGTAACTTCCTTTTACCTCCACATAGACTGAAATAAAATAAATATATCGATTCTGGCATTAAAAAATCTATTTCAAAATAGCAAAAAAAACAAAAAACATTGATAATAGTTGAATCGATTTTTCCCCCCACCCCTGAGAGCCATTCTATGCTAATCTAACTTTAGAAAAACAGGCATTTTGGCATCTGTTGTTAAAATGTTGCTTCTTATTGGGGCGGATAATAAATCAGAAATTTATCACCCCACCGTCAGATTTATCACGTTGAAGTCAGACATATTAAAAGCTGCTTAATCACTTGGCTTTCATATCATCGTTGCCCTCTTACTTGAATAAATCAAGTTAAAAGCTACAGCTGTGTTTGCTGATCTGTGGGAGTCCTCAACCCTCGGACGGCGGCGTTGGGAGATCTGTGTGTTTTCATCTGAGCTGTGTGGGAGTCGATGGGAGTTCAAGTTGTCTCCTGTAACGTTTGGTATTTGTCTAACACAAGTATTTGCCAACCGCATAGCTCACTGGCTTTAATCCTTTCCCTTTGAGAGCAGCGTTTGGCATTCATACACACGTTTCTATAATTGGATGCATTCATAATATTGTGTTATTTTGCACAATTAGCGGCACAGATAGACGGACATTTTTTGAAGCCTCTGGGCACTTTTAGATGTGGATATCAATCATTTGTCCGATTTTTCCCCGTTTCTGTCAGTGTGTGGGTCCATAACAGCACTTCATCCACTGTTTGTTTGTTTTGAGGCAAATTTCCTCACCACACACTCAAACACATACATACATACACACACACTGTGTGTCTCTGAGATGCCCCTCCTTGCTTTATATTAGAACCAGCTGTGGAACTAGAGGCTGAATGAATGGCTCTTTGTGATTTGGCCGTCGTTCCAGTCTAAAAGGTCTGTTTCTCCCCCTACCCCTCCACCCTCGGCAGTACTGGCATGACAACAATATGAAACAACGGACTGAACAACAATAAGTCTTGTTATGATATGATGCAAAGGTGTTTTTTTAGGATGTGAGACCCGCCCCCCCGCCCCAACAAAATGTCGACCACAGTTCCACAGCAGCAGCCCGACGCTGAGCAGCCGGAGCAGAATGTATGAGAATCAGCAGACACAGTCACGCAGCTTATCTGATGGACACGCATGCAGAGGCTGCAGCGCCAGCTTCGAGTCCATGAAGGGAACGCATTATAAGGCTCATGAAAAATCAGTCTGGCTTTAAAGCTGCAGTCAGTAACTTTGAGCAAATATGATAAAGTTATTTTTGCAAAAACTGTTACTATATCTTGACAATAGTGCATGAGAAAGATAATCTGTGAAAACAATCATGTTCCTCTGTGTCCTCCTAGTGCGCCTGATGGCATTTACAAGATTTGGAAAGCAACCAATCAGAGCCGAGGAGTCTCTACCTCAACCTCCGGGTCTGAAAAGTGAAGCCAAAGCTGAAGTGTCTTAAACTTGCATTCTTTCTAATAGCCAGCAGGGGGCGACTCCTCTGGTTGCAAAAAGAAGTCTGATTGTATAGAAGTCTATGAGAAAATGACCCTACTTCTCACTTGATTTATTACCTCAGTAAACATTGTAAACATGAGTTTATGGTCTCAATCTCTAGTTTCAAGTCTTCTTCAATACAGCATGATGTTCATTTAGTAAATTATTATAGAGTCAAATAGACCAGGGGATGATTTAGGGTGTGGCTACCTTGTGATTGACAGGTCGCTACCATGGCGGTGTTTTCGTCGTAGAACTTTAACCCTTTCGCAGTGTGTTTTCCCTTCATGAAAGTTAATTGTAACATTTTTGGTCATCTGAAAATATCTAAGAGAGTCCCCGATTGACAGATTGGTTGTTTTCCTTCGGCGCTCTGAAATCTTGCAAATGCCATTAGAGGAGCACCGGAGGACACAGAGGAACAAGATGTTTTTCACAGATGATCTGTCTCATGCACTTCTATCAGGATACAAAGACACTTTTATCAAAATAACTTTTTATTATATTTGCTCAAAGTTACTGACTGCAGCTTTAAGGTGATCGGTGCAGATGACGGCTGTTCCCACCAAAACTGGAGGGCGTGTGTGCCCGTGGATTTGGGGTTGTGAGTCACAGAGGCAAGAAAATAGAAAACATTGCCCAATCACATGGCAGGGAGGCTCCCAGCCTTGAATTGATTAGAGAGCCTTATGGAGAGAGGAATGGGGTGGGGGAACGTGTTGGCAGAGGAGGAGAGCAGCTTTGCATGGATTCAGGCTTCATCCAGGCTGCACTACAAGGAGGTCAGAGAGTGATTGGCGTTTCATGGGGGTATATTGTTCACATCCGGTGTCAGTCAAAACCACTGGAATGTTTTTTCTGGCTTTGCAACCTGTGTTTATAGTCTTGCGGAGGCTACTCTTTTGTAACCTGTCTGTTTTTATCTCTGTGTCAACAGAGCTACACACCTCCTGATGATTACATGTCTAGATATCTCCTTTTATTCTCACGTGATCTGGGCTACAAACTGCTACAACTAAAAGCCGTGACCGCCAAAGTTCAAGTTTCCTTTATTCTGGTTTCCCACAGGTGCTGGCTGTAAGAGTGCAAGGAAAGGAAGGGAGAGTAAGGAGCCTGGGGAGGAGAGATCCCGTCCTCGCAGCACAAGCAGCTGGTATGAAGCGGAAAATAAATCTTTTCCTAATTCATAAACCATTCCCAAGCTTGAGCAGAATAGTAATCACTAAAAGGCTGAGAGAGTCAGTGGAAAAATCCATAAAGATCTTCTCTGGGTGGTGGGAAGAGTGGTATTTCAGCAATACTGACGTCTGATCCTTTGTAATGGCAATAATAATAAGGTGACTCAATGAGTGGAAGCAATGAGTTTGATAGACTTGAGAGAGCTGACCTCGAAATGAAGCCTGGCATCTTAAATTACTTTCCAGGGTGGTCTCGATCCCCTGATGCACCAAAGGCACAATAATCTATCCACATGCTGTAAATCAAATCCACTTTTTAATCCTGCATGCAAGAATTTGGTTGTGAATGAATAAACCTTAAACTGCCTTACACTGTAAAAATATAATGTGGCACAACTTATAAAAAAGTTTAGTAACAAGTATGAATGCACCGATCTGACTTTTTCAGTCCCGATAGCGATACCTGGGCTTTGGGTATCAGCCGATACCGAGCACCGATGCGATACCAGTGTTTAATTATTGAGCTGTATGCCTCACTGTGTGGAAGTGACTGGGATCATTCTTTAAATGTGCAAGGCAACATCAGGCCTCAACTAATTTAGTTATCAAAAATTGGTCCAACAATACAAAATGTATTACGTCAACATTAATCAAGGTGGCATTTTTAGTGTACAAAAAAGAAACGTTTTGCAGCGGTCGCTGCAACAGACGCGACAGTATAATGCAGTTGTTCTCGTGCCATCTCACAGGACATACCGCAGATGTGTAATTTGTGCTGGATGACCTGCATCTTACCCCCCTGAGGGTCTTAATCTTAATAGCAGAGGATGGAGGGAGTAGACCCGGCCATGTTAACTTCCGTTAGTATGGTATGCAGCTGTATGGGGAGGTAGGGGGGTGTAATGGGGGCAACAAGGCATTTGTCCTGGATGGAGCCGGTCGGGGAAAGTCGTCTGAAGAATGGTAGTGTGACGCTGGGGAAGGGCGCACACTGGTTTCTGTTCAGATGTCATCTCAAAGGAACTCTGTTTGAGAGCCGAGAGAGAGGAGGAGGAAGGTCAGCCACTCCACCCTGCAGCCATACACACTCGTCGGGGGGGGGGGGGGGGGGAGTTCGTGCACACATGCTTACACATCTGAAACACCCAATGAGCCACTGTTGGAGAAGCAGATGTGGAGGCCTGGTGGCGTGGGCGTTTTGAGGGGGTGATGTGGGACGAATGGTTCCCGGCGGGGAAGCAAAGAGACATTTTGAAGCAGAGAATAATGTGTGTGGATGTGATTTGAAGGAGTAGAAAACTTCTTTCAAAGGGAAATGCAGTGGACAGTGTGAGCCGTCTCGTCTGCTGGGCTGGGATGTTTGGTTGCTAAACTACAGACTCTAATTATATCTCATCAACTGTCCCCTGTCAGTGCTGTCCTCCACCCTGCAGCACACACACACATACTCTCTCACACACACACATAGACAACCAACCACTCCCCTTCTCGCTGTCCTGTCCTCACTTTCTCACACAAGTAGGCAAACCCAGACCGCACTGTACGACATGCAGCACATAATCAATCTAACGCTTTCATTCCATACTGGAGATAAACAGACACAAACAGACACAAGCCTCGCCTCAGATGCCTTTAGTTCATACTTTTTCACATAACTTGACTTGTGTTTTTTTTTTAGGGGATTTTTCAGATCTATGCCGTGCTCCTTATCTTCCTTTTTTATTCCTCTACAAATCTAATGTAAGGAAGTCTTAAAGAGTAACTCTGATATTTTTCAACCTGGACCATATTTTCTCATATTTTTGTGTCTAAGTGACTGATGGGGAAAACAATTTTTGAAAGTGGTCCAGTATTGAGGGATAACGCTGTAACCAGCAGCCACTAAACGAGCCGCGAGGGCAAGTGAGCAGCGTCAATGTAACGTTACGTCCACTAAAAGTGCTTGTTTTTGACGGGCTCAGTCTGTTATTTTTAAGTGTCTGACAACATTATGGAAAGGACCTTTTTCTTACCTTTCGCTTGATCAGGTCTGTTTGTATCCAAGTCCCGCTCTAGGAGAAGTCTCGTTGTGAAATCTGAATATCCGTATACTCAAGTAAATATGGGCGGCCATCGAATTCAAAGACCTCGTCCAGATTGTTGAAATCATCTAAATATGCAGTCATGTCATTGTTATCTTTTAGATAAGCTATGCTTTCTCTACTCCAACACAAAAAAACTCTGCCTGGCTGGCTCTCGCGTTTCCACCATGTATGTACTCCACTATTCCACCGTTGTCTTCCGGCAACACGTCACCACGGCAGATTTCCTAACAAGACTTCTTCTTGAGCGAGACACCTTCCATAATGTCAGACGCTTCTAATAACAATCAGAGTTTGTCATGGCAAAAACAAGCCCTTTTAGTGGACGTAAATGACGGTGCCGGTTTGCCCTGATAGCACCATATTACAGCCTGTTTAGCAGCTGCCGTCTACAGCGCTCTCCCTCAATACTGGACCACTTTCAGAAATTGTTGTTGTTATTTGTAGACACAAAAAACATGAGAAAATACGGTCCAGGTTGAAAAATATCGAAGTTACTCTTTAAAATTGACATCTAGGACGTCTGATGAATTCCTCAACTGTTAGCTACAAATATAAATCTTAGTGTCAGTGCCCTTTAAAGTTAACACTGTAATCTTTTCCTATCATTGTGGAGTGAGGAGTACTTTTGATTCTGTCAGTGTATATGCATGCATGCAGTATTTCCATGCCTCGTAGTGTGTGTGGCAATCTTGGTATGAGAGGGTGATGAAGGGGCACAGATAAGGGGAATCTCACCAGGACATTAAACTGACTGCATGACTTCAAAAATACCAAGTCAATTCAGTCAGTGTTTCCAAGTGCCCTACTTTTCACAAACGAGTAAGCACTGACGAGGGTCACAAGATAGAAGAGAGAGCAAGAGCTCGACTTAGAGACTCAGTGGAGGTTAGCAGTCCAAACTTCCCATCTTAGCTCTGTAAAGTCTACAGTAATGTAACGATGTTCTGCTTTGGATGGCTTAAACATTACATCCTCCGTTCCCACATCGTGATGACCTAGAAAGTTAATCTTTTCCAAGCAGACACTAACTCAGAGGCAGTGTCGTTGCTGGCACTGTGTGGCTCTTTCTGTTGGAGGAAAAAGCACAATACTTTGTGTATAAAGAGTGAAAAAGTATTGCCCCTGATGTGAAAAATGTGTTAAAGTTCTCAGCACTTCACTATGCTTTCTGTGTCGAAGTATGTGGAGGGAATGAGAGAGAGACGGTGAGCAGCTGAAACCTCCTGATCGTCAGCTGACGTTGAGAGAGGGGGGAAAGCACCAGAATATAACATAAAAATGAGAGAAGACACAGGAGGGGGAAGACGTGGAGAAAGTGAGGCAGAGAAGGAGCAGAGAGTGTCTGTAAACCCTAAATTGAGAGGCGAAGTTAGCGTGCACAGATGATTCCTAATAAGGTTGTAACCGGCGGCCTGAAATCTCTGTCCTGGAATTAGCTGCCAGGAAACTTTCCTCTGTAACTCCTCTTCTCTGAACGCTAAGAACAGAAACAAACACACAATCCACTGTGACCCACTACGCTCCCAAAAATGAACAGATAAAATTAGACAGGAGGGCGAGGTAGTGAAAGAAACAGTAAAAACTATTTATGACCATCAGGCTAAAAAGAACAATCGTTTATTGCCAGAATGCAAACCATATGTAGTGGAGTACTCACATCTATATAGTCCATATAATATGCCTTTTTTACAGAAGACCAGTGAAGCACAGGTGTGAATAATAAAATGATGGCTGAATTCCATTTAGCTGCGTTTGTTTCAGGGTCCTGGTGTCGTGCATGCTGTCACTCTCACTGGAGCACAGAACAGAACAGAGCCATCGATATTAGTAACATCTGCAACATCTTATTAGGGATGCACCAATATCAGATCGGATATCAAGCCGATGCAGACGGAAACAGATGGACCGGGTATCGGTGACAATGGGGCCGATCCATTCAATTCGATTCTATGTTTATATAAAATATACTATATATTATATACTGACATTTTGATTCCTGTTTCAAGGCAGGGTGGGCGATCTTGAGAAACTAGCAAGAGTACACTAGATTTTTAAAAATGATCCAGCTGAAAAACACGAGCCTAGTGTTGCCGACTCTTTTCCAATGAAAGTAGCTAGCAGCACTCGCTCCATACGTCCTTAAATCTAGAGAGAAATTCGCCAAGTCGGCAACACTGACAGTCCATTGCTTCAGCTCCCCTTCCAAAGCCACTCCCACAAAATTATCATTACGTACATAAACATATCAAAATGAATGTAAACAACGAACATGGCTATAGTTAGTACTCACAGCTGTCAAACTAGCGGCTTGTTGAAGACTCCGGGGATGCACAATGAGTGCACGGGAGGAGTGCACGCAGACAGGTAGACAGGTTGCACGTCCAATCAGTACATTCGGGCGTAATGAAATGAACGGATGGGTTTATTACAGTCCTGCGACAACCCCAGATACCGTCTTGTTTTTGTCAGAGCATTTCATTTATCCAGGATGTGAGTAACGAGTTTAACTCCTCCAGAATCTCCGGCTCCCTCCCAGCTCTCTCCCACGTCGACCATTAACAGGGCGTTATCTCCACGTGGCACCCCCCCTACGTCCCCATGCATGTAGATGAACCGTTGTGATCCAGGGCATGTTAAGGGGTGTAGGTTTGTTAGCCGCCATTCTAAAAACAACTTTACATTTAGAAATACCCAGAGACGTTTGATAGGCAGAGATCTCAGAAATCTCAGGTGGACCATATTTTCTCGCAAGCCAATCAGAGAAGACTGGGCTTTTTCTGGAGGGGGGCTTAAAGAGACAGGCGCTAAAATGGAGCGTTTCAGACAGAGGGTGAATACAGGTGTATTCAGACAGACAGTATGAGAAAAACAATGTGTTTTTTGAACATTACAGCATGTAAACATGTTCTAGTAGAAACCCAAAATACAAGTATGAACCTGGAAATGAGCACAATATGTCTCCTTTATAAATATTTGGTGTAGTCATTTATAAATTCAACAGGTGTCTGTCTCTCCACAGGTGAGAATTGGTGGGTGACTGTTTGAGGAGCAGCCACAGGCTCATTATGGCTCAGGTGCTGCATATGGACCCCGGCTTCCCAGGTGCACCTTCTATTTATTTTACTGATATTTCACCACATGATAATGAAGTTAAGATAATTAATTATTTTTGTTAGGATTTAAACTGTCAGACAACTTCTAAGTAATTTAATTACCTAAACACTTAGTAGGTCAGGTTATAGTGACTGTGCCATTCCACTTTGTGTCTAATTTGCTGATTGTTTCAGAGCACATACGTAAATAACAGTAGCCCAAAGTTAATGCTATTTTCTAAAGTCTGAGCCCAAGATTAGACGCAGATTTCCGTCTGTTTAAAGTTGATTTCCTTCCCCCTCAGGGAAACTCAACCCGCCTGCTCCCCCTTCCCTGCACGGCAAAGAACAGGAGGCGCCCTACTCAGTGGAGACCCCCTATGGCTACCATCTGGACCTCGACTTCCTCAAATATGTTAACGACATAGAGAAGGGAAACACTATCAAGAAGGTACCGATCCAACGGCGGCCACGCTATGGCTCCCTGCCCCGCGGCTATGGCTACACCGGCTCCTGGTGGACCTCCACAGAGTCTCTGTGCTCCAACACCAGCATGGACAGCCGACACTCCTCCTTCTCTTACTGCGCCCCCGGCTTCCACACGTCGCAGAGGCCCAGCTTCAGCAGTGCCCGGGTGGAGAAGACCCTTTTGGATGCACGCAGGAAGCTGGAGGAAGAGAAAGAGGGGCGGAGATTCTCCAACCTGGGCAGCATGCACAGCAGCGTAGCAGGCTCCAACACCTCTCTCAGCAGTGCACACAGCTACAACCGAGCCCACGGTGGAGGTGGATCCTACACCCCATTGAGTTCTGGCCTGTCCACCCCAGTGACCCCAACACCAGCCCACCTGCAGCACGTCAGGGAGCAGATGGCCGCGGCCCTCAGGAAGATAAAGGAGCTGGAGGAGCAGGTGAAGACCATCCCTGTGCTGCAGGTCAAAATATCTGTGCTGCAGGAGGAGAAACGGCAGCTCAGCGTCCAGCTGAAGAGCCAGAAGTTCCTGGGTCATAGTCTGAGTTTCAACCGAGGTCGTTCCCGAGGAGAGCTTTACATCGACATCCCTGAAGAAGAGGTGAGCACTGGAGCTAAGAGCAGCAACAAGCCGCTGTCTCCCACCACACCCGAGGGCTCCAAGCTTCAAGATTCAGGCTGTGAGATTGAGGACACGGTGATTGTGGGTGGAGCGCGACCAGATGCAAAGCGGGAAGTGCGCACCATCGGAGTGGGACCAGATGTGTTGAGGGGGAGTCGTCAGGTGGGAGTCGGGGTTCGGGAGGAGGATCTGGGGCTGCTGCCAGAGACGGAGGCTCTTAAGAATCAAGTGGGTCAGCTTGAGGGCCAGCTAAAGAGGACGGTGCAGGAGCTGCAGGACGCGCAGCAGCAGGCTACAGCGATCCAGAGTGTCCAGAAGGCCCCTCAGGCAGAGCATCCGGTCATGGCTACCAGCGTGGGCTGGCAGGAGCCACAAAGCTGCAGTCTGCACACTCTGGTCAGCTTCACACAGCTGCCCCAGCAGAGGGAACAGAGAACTGTGGGGATCCAGGTGTACACACTGGAGCAGCCCACCGTGGTGGAGGTGGGCACACTGCTCCGAGCAGAGACCTGCAGCTCCCCCTCCCTTCAACCGGCTGCAGGAGTCGTGGAGGGTCACCACAGCGGACAGGCTGAAGGTCTCTGACACTAAATCTTAAGATAATAAAGCAAGATTAACTGCATTACCATTGGATTGTATTAGATTGTACAAGTGTAATCTGACAACTCAGGGTGTATGAGCTTCTGTTAAAATGTCGGATACAGTAGTTTACTTTTATTGTATTGTATTCCTCCAGTAGAGTTTTGATCAGTTAAGGCTGAAAAGTTGAAGTCTTCTTTCTGTCTCACAGATGCTCCAGTTGAGTTGCCGATTGCAGTCAGCTCCAAGCAGGTGCGCGACGTCCTTAAGAGCGAGTTATCCACTTCGGTACCTGTAGCTAATCCTGCCATCGCTGTCGGCACATCTGGTAATCAGATGTCTTTGTTGCATTCAAAAGAAGAAGAAACACACCTGCATACATCCACAGAGGCTGTCCAGTCACAAGAAGGCCCTAAGACAGGTAACTGGACTGTTCAAAACACCCCTTGACCATCACTCTAACTTTGTTCCTACTGTGTGTCTGATCACTGGTATCTTTTCCAGCCTCATCTCCACAGTCCTCTCTGAGGTCCATAATGAAGCGGAAAGCAGAAGGTGAACCAGGATCTCCCTCTACAAAGAAGAACCTACAGTTCATTGGAGTCAATGGAGGGTAAGTGTCAGTCAAAGGTATACTGTCAGAGTTATAAAGTAGAAATGTTGCTTTATACAGTGATAAAACAGGTGGGAGTTGCAAAGACATGGTCAGTGTCGCCGCTAGACACATGCGCATCATGAGCATAGCTGTGTGGCACCACGTGCCGGAGGGGGCACAAACAGCCTGGCCATGACACTGCTCAAGAACTGATTCCAATTGTAAGATCATAGTGATCAATGAGACAGGCATAGTCTAAGAATTTAGACTTTTAGATTGTTAAATTATGTTAGAAATAGGCTGCAGTTTTTTGGCCTATTCAAACAAGACAATTTCATTTAAAAGATATATATATCAGCTTACATTGTTTTTTTTCAATGTTACTGTTACTGGTGCATTCTGGTCACATTTTTTTCTTTTTCTTTTTATAAAAACAAGATTTGATCTTCAAAAAATCTTTTTCAAAATAGGAGTCTTGAAAAAATGGGGTGTCTCACAATCAAAGCCAATATGGAAGCTATATTATAAGCAGGTTAAGAGGCTATGTCAATCCTGTATGCACAAAAATAACACTGTTTTAGAAAGTTTGTGAGCGCACAAAAAAAACTTTGCACTCACTTTTGCGCATGCAAAAAACAGGTAGGGGCACCAGCTAAAATCTTGCCTAGGGCACCAAATTGGGCAGGGAGTTTGACAGTGAAACGTGTTTTTGTCTTGCAGCTACGAGTCCACATCATCAGACGACAGCAGCAGCGAGAGCTCAGATGAGGCGAGTGACTCCAGCGAATATCATGAAGCCAGAGAAAAACTAGAGTCAGCGGCCCAGCACCAGCAAATAACCCACAGCCAGGCTTCCCAGCCTCCAGAAAGCAACAGCGTACCTCAACAGACTGCCGTCATACTACCAGCCGTCATTCCAGACTCACAGCAGAGTCCCAACCAGCCTGCACCTGTAGACACAACCCCCCAGTCACCAGCAACGGACACTGCCTCCGACTCCACTCCTACACCTCCATGTCCAGCAAACGATGCTGCCTCTACAGAGACTGTCACCCTGGAGATCACCTCCACATCATCAAGCACTGAATCCACTCCTGAACAAAGCTCAGTTACTTCAACGCTGTGTGTCACTAAAACCACTGAGATTACCGAGCAGCAATACACCGTCCAGTCAGAAACAACCGTCCTCTCCAGCCAGTCAGAGCCAAAGCCGGCAGCTGAAAGCATCCCAAATAACACTGCCACAGCGTCTGCCAAGCAAGTCAGGTAAATACACACATGGTTGACAGACAGACTGATATAATGGTACTTTATGGTAGCCTGTGAATGAGCATCACTGATATTGTCTCCTCATCTGTCTCAGGCTGGACCTGAGTGACAGCCTGATGTCAGCTCTTCATGCCCTGCAGAAAGCCCTGGGGGAACCCAACGCCTTCAGCCAACAAGGAGCAGTAGGTGTTCATTTTATTCACTTTATCTAACCAGGATAATCCACTCAGTATCAACACTACTTTCCAGGAAAACCAGGAGTGTCCTTTTTTAAAAGTGATCACACTGACTCACACTGATCTCTAAATGTTTGAATTAGCCCAGACAACATAAGCTTTTGTAACAAAAATAATGAGAAAAGGGTTTGCTGCGCTGAGCTCTTTCAGCATTTTTGCAAGTACTGGCAGAGCCAACAACATATTTCCTGTGTTTCTGCAGAGGTTTGGTTTCCAACAAACCCTTTTCTCATTTTTGATTTTGCTATGCTTATTATGGTCAGTCTGCATGCCTGTGAGCTGTGCTCTTGCATTTCTCTAACAGTCTGTCAAATGTGTCTCTAATCGTCCTCATTGTGTCTGATCTCAGAGGGCGGCCTACACCACCGTGCTGCAGGAGTGGCTGCGCGTGTCCTGTCACAAAGCGGCGGACACGGTTGTTGTCAAGGCCTATATGAACACCTTCGGCTCAGTCTCGCCTCAGCTGCTGGAGTTTGTGATCAACATGGCAGACGGCAACGGGAACACGGCGCTTCACTACACCGTCTCCCACTCCAACTTCCCCGTGGTGAAACTGCTGCTGGACACCGGTGAGCAGGGTTATTATAGTAAACTGAAACTGAAATGAAAATAAGCAGAGAAAAATATTGTTAGTATTGTTAAAACCATATCCTCTAAACTGAAACGATATTTCCTGGTCATAAACTAATGAAAATAAGATAAAAATGAACGGAAATTCATTTCAGTTGTAGTTTTTTTATCTATAATATATCACTACTGAAAAAAGGAGACCGTGAGTTTCCATCAACCACAGAAATTAAATGGACTTGACTCTCCAGGAGATGGCGCTATGCTGCAATCGCTTCAGATCAGACACAAAAGTAGCACAAATATTAAACATTAAAAATGATGGCCGTTCCCACTCAGTTTTCCAAACATGTATTTTGCATGTACTGTATACAGCTACTGGAGCTGCAACGATTAATCGATTAGTTGTCAACTATTAAATCAATCACAACAATTTTGATAATCAATTAAACAGTTTGAGTAATTTTTTAGAGAAAACAAAGTCTGAATTCTCTGATTCCAGCTTCTTAAATGTGAATATGTTCTGGTTTATGTCAGTGAACTGAATATCTTTGAGTTGTGGAAAAAAAAGAGACATTTGAGGACGTCATTTTGGGCTTTGGGAAACACTGATCCACATTTTTCACCGTTCTCTGACATTTTACAGACCAAACAACTAATTGCTTAATCAATAAATAGTCGAGAGATTAATCGACAATGAAAGTAATCATTAGTTGCAGCCCTAATAGTTACATACTTCTGAGAGATTATAGCTGGCCCTAACAAAAACAAACTAAAACTACTGTGAAGTCCCGGTCACACATACACAAATTAAATATTCGCTTCACATTCGTGTGTGTATGTGTGTATGTGCGTGAGAAAAAAGTGAAGAGAGAGACGAGATTAGATGTGGGTGATTTAAGTGTAGAGGTGGGTGATATGGGCACTAAATGTCCATATCCATAAGTTAAGAATATTAACTAAAGCATTCAAAATCATATGAAAAAGTTAAACTCCTTTTCATCCCATTGAGTCAGATGTTTAAATGTTTTCCTGTATTCAGTCATCAGGTTTGAGTGTCACACGTCTTTTAAACACGTCATACATCCCTGTGTTTGTTTGTGCTGCTGTTGTATCACCTGTCACTCTGATCGCCCTCTATACCTAACAGGCCTGTGTAACGCTGACAAGCAGAACAAGGCGGGCTACACGGCCATCATGCTGACGGCTCTGGCCGCCTTCCACTCTGACAATGACCTTCAAACCGTCCTGCAGCTGCTGCGCACGGGGGATGTCAACGCCAAGGCCAGCCAGGTACGCCCTCTACTGCTCATTATGTGTTACTGCACCTCCACACACACCCAAACCCCTGTGACTTGCAGAGCATTTACATGAACCTTTAACTGCAGCATGTAAACAAATGCAATGACAGAAATAAAGCTCTGAAATTAGACCAACATGTTGAAAATGAGTTTAAAGATTTGAAATGTTTGTAGGCCGGTCAGACGGCGCTGATGCTGGCAGTCAGCCATGGTCGAGGGGACATGGTGCGGGCGCTGCTGTCCTGCGGGGCACAGGTCAACATCCGTGATGACGACGGCTCCACAGCGCTCATGTGTGCCTGTGAACACGGTCACGTGGACATTGTGCGTCAGCTACTGTCTGTGCCAGGCTGTGATGTCACTCTCACTGACAATGTAAGCATATATTTCATTTCCCTGTCTCTCTCTTGTTTTTTGGGGGTTTTTTTTGGACAAGTCCTACCCAAAACCCATCATCTCACCATCATCCTCTCGTTTCTCACAGGACGGCAGCACTGCTCTGTCCATAGCCCTGGAGGCCAGCCAGAACGACATCGCTGTGCTTCTGTATGCTCACCTCAACTTTGCAAAGCCTCCTTCCCCTGTGAGTACTTTGATTCATACAACTAGTTTGTGTGTTCATGTATTTTTTTAGTTGTTTTTCAGTTCAAATTAAATACTTAATCCTATAGCAGGAAATAAAGAAAAAAAATAATAATATTAATCTTATTATTATGATGTCATAGAATAATCATAACTCAGAATCACAAGTTTTTTATATAAATAAAAACTTCACCTCTGTATTATCGGGTATCTACAGTATACTTGGTCCCAGCTAAGGACATAAGTAGTTGCAACTCCAAATCACACCAACACTCATTAATTACATCAATGTTTTCCAAAATAATACCTTGTTTTTTAAACTTTGTCCAGGTTTCACCGAAGGCTCCTCTCTTGGGTTCCTCTCCTCCTGCCGGTGAAACAAAATAAAGCCTGCTACAGCCAATCCACAGTAACTACTCATATTACAGTGTGATTTTTTTTTCGTTTTCATCTGTGTAATTAAGAGCAACAATGAGTTTGCGTTTGTTTTCACCCTCCATAATTTAAGTACATTATAATGCAGATAATTACATGACAGCGTGCACCACTGTTATCCATTTCTTTTTGTACACTGTGATCGAAAACACGGATTTCTTCCGTGGTACAATCCGAAGAACTGAACATCTAGCGGCTGTATAGACATCTGTCCAGTCTTGCAGTGATCCAGTCGTCATCACCGTTTTTAGTGGCACTTACAAGTCAAAACTCTTCACTATACAGTTCATTATTATACACTTGTTGTTTTGTTCCATATGAATATCATATTCGTAGCTTTATAGAGCGATGTGTTTTCATTGTAATGTGTACAATAGCTCTTACAAAGTAGCATCATTATGTGTGTGACCATCACATCACGTCATTTGGAATAACAAAAGCCTCTCATGGATAAGTGTCCTTGCATCAAATAGCTCGTTGGTGCTACAAAAATCTGATACAGAAAACACTACTTCAACAGTATATCAATATTTATACACAAGATTTATTTACTCTAGAGTATTTTTGATATTGATTTTCTAAAAATTTTGACTTAATTCAGGACCTCAGAGGATCACAATTTTTATTTCCAAAGCAATGGTTAACTTATTACACCTTTTCAAACCAGAGGACAAAAATGTATTTTATGTGTCGACCACATTTCCCAAAATAAACCCAAAGATGTATCTCTCCTATCTGCTCTGTGACACTGTATATTGTGGTGATAATATTAACACAAGTCTAGCATAAGTGTGAAGGAAAGAAAGAGGTCAACATTATTCTCTGAAGGCTACGGTACTATGGTGTTTGTATTTTTTATACGTGAAGGTATTCTGGATGGTAGTAAGGAAAGATTAGAGTGTATCTGTGTTTGTAATATTGTGTGCGTTTATGATTTAACGAGCTTTGTAGAGAATTGACTGAAAGCACTGGTGTAGCCACCTCCGCTGTGGTCATACTGGTAAGACTTGTCAGGGAACCAGAAAGTGACTGATTGGGGGTCTTTAAAGGACGTGCCGTGTAAGATGTGAATATCAAAATAATATATGTCCATATAAACTGGTAGTTATTATGCCTAAAATCAAATTCAAAAGTGCTTAGGCTATTGATGTCAAAATTTCTATTACTTTTTAAAGACTTTTTCACAATTTTCATATTCACTTTTAAGCAATTGAATTTTTATAAAGGTTCAATTTTTTTTAATTTAAGTATCTATCTTTTTATACATTTAGTATTTTTAAGCTCACACCTACTTTATGTAACCGCACAGCTCTTTAGTTTATGTTTTATGAAGGTTTATGTCAAATTCTAGACTGTGTTTCTCCTCTTCTAATCTGTGCATTTTTGGATAAACAATGAATTAATAAATGTGGACCACACTGTTTCTATCGTATTTATTTAATGTTACTTTTGTTTGCATGTAAGTTGCCATCAGTGTTGTAAAACAAGGTAAAACAGTTTGCACTAGGAAGTTCTAATAAAGTCATGTAGCTCATGATAACAGTGGGTCTCTTAGGGGGGAAACATTGTTCTTTTTCTTCCATATGTTTGTTTCATAAAAATATACTACATATATTTTTTTAAAAATATTCTATTTCTATGGCTTTATATAGAGTGCTACAGGTCTTAAAACACGGAAACGAATTGGCATTTTAGCATTTTTGGTTCCCATGTCTGGAAGTCAATGGGTTTTTTGAATGGGTTTTAATTGGACGCATGAAACAAGGTATGTGGTTAACACAAGCTTTCTGTTCTACGACATAAAATACATAATTAAAAACCCCACTCGTTAATTTTTAAGCCTTAAAGTGGCAGTAAGCAGACAGTTTTTGGCATCATTGGGCAAAAATCCCATAATAACCTTTCAGCATATTATAATTCAAGTGTTCTGAGAGATAAGTAGACTTCTGCTCCTCCTCATGGCTCTGTTTTCAGGCTTTAGAACATCTAGCCCGTGACGGGAGACTTGGAACAATCACAGGTCATGTCATTGAGAGAGTTCCTATTGGCTGTGCTCCCGTCATTTGACCGGTACTTGGCGTTCCTTAAACAGATTTCACAATGGCGGCGGCGTCACAAACTTTCTCATTTGACAGCTAAACCGTGCACTACAAGATGATTCTGAAAACATTTGAGGAGAGAAATAGGCATTAACGTAACATAACATTGATTCATATTTGATCAGCGCTGCCTAGTTTGACCATTTGGTCGGAGTTTGCGAGCAATTGAAAGCCGGCTCTCATAGAAGGCAGATGGACAGCAGACCTCAGATCAGCTCTTACTGCTTGTTTTCCTCCAGTAAGTGAAATCTTGCAGATGCCGTTAGGAGCACTGGAGGACACAGAGGCACATGATTTTTGTCAGGTTACCTGTTTCATGTACTACTGTCACCATATAGCGACCGTTTTATAAAAATAACTTTTTTAAATCTCGCCTACTACAGCTTTAATATGTCTTAAAAAAGGCGGTTATTAACAAGTGGCTAAATAAGGCTAATAAACGTCATCACGCCGACTCGTCTGCCTTCACAGCCTCATTGTGTATACTCGCGTTCATAGCTTTATGTTGGCTTTTTGTCGAGGGAACCCATGATGTATTAAAGAGGGAACCCATGGATGTATTAAAGAGGGAACCCATGGATGTAATAAAGAGGGAACCCAGGGATGTAATAAAGAGGGAACCCATGGATGTAATAAAGAGGGAACCCATGGATGTATTAAAGAGGGAACCCATGGATGTAATAAAGAGGGAACCCATGGATGTATTAAAGAGGGAACCCATGGATGTAATAAAGAGGGAACCCATGGATGTATTAAAGAGGGAACCCATGGATGTAATAAAGAGGGAACCCATGGATGTATTAAAGAGGGAACCCATGGATGTAATAAAGAGGGAACCCATGGATGTAATAAAGAGGGAACCCATGGATGTAATAAAGAGGGAACCCATGGATGTAATAAAGAGGGAACCCATGGATGTAATAAAGAGGGAACCCATGGATGTAATAAAGAGGGAACCCATGGATGTAATAAAGAGGGAACCCATGGATGTATTAAAGAGGGAACCCATGGATGTATTAAAGAGGGAACCCATGGATGTATTAAAGAGGGAACCCATGGATGTAATAAAGAGGGAACCCATGGATGTATTAAAGAGGGAACCCATGGATGTATTAAAGAGGGAACCCAGGGTTATGCAATCTCCTGGTTGGCCGGACTGTCCAATCCCACGTTACTTAGCAACCGTAACTAGGCGCAGGAGGCCTGGCTGTGTCGCGAGCTTTCAACCGACAGCAGATATCCTCAAAGTTAAGTTTAGAGGGGACGTGTCGTATCTTTCTATTTTTGCTTTTCCGAAGCCAAAAAACGCAAGAGGAGCGATATCACATGTGGATTTAACAGCGAGGAAGACCCCACTCACCGCTGAATCCATCCAAGTTCAACAAAAACTAATTTGTTTGCTCCAAGGTAAGACGCTAACAACGTTAGCTTAGTTAGCATGTTAGCTACCAAAGACGGTTGAATATTAGCTACCTGACGCTTTAAACACATGGAAAGCGGGGTAGTTTAGTTTTATATTAGATAATGTATGCTATAGGTAGTCACCACTAAACATTAACGTATCTTTAAACCTTGCTGTGCAGGAACATTGTTGTCCCTGTGTATGTTTGTCTTTCACGTGAGTTGTCAAGACGCTTTCATTGGGGCCGTTTCAAGTTTCGCAATTTGTGGGTTACCTTCTCAACACAACCTTTTCCCCTTGATTTTAAGATAAGATATTTATATAATTTATAAATAAGATAAGATATTCCTTTATTAGTCCCGCAGTGTGGAAATTTGCTGTGTACAACAGCAAAGGGGATAGTGCTAAAAACAAGATGCATCAGCTAACACAGAAAAAGAAAAAAAAGCTAAACAAAGTGTAACAAAATATGAACCATTTAAATAGAAGGAAGTATAAAAATAGGAACAGTATATACAGTATTGACAATAAACAGACAAATTAACAAAATTGCACAAGTGGAAAAAGATATTGCACAGTGAGAATGAATGAATGAATGAAATTCCACCTGAAAATATCAGGTTATTGTCAGTTTTTGGTGTGTAAGTGGTCTACTGGGAGCAGTGCTGGTTGTGGAGTCTGACAGCTGCAGGAAGGAAGGACCTGTGATGGAGCTCCTTCACACACTTTGGGTGGAGCAGCCAGTCGCTGAAGGAGCTCTCCAGTGCTGAGATGGTGTCCTGCATTGGGTGGGAGTCATTCTCCATCATGGATGACAGCTCAGGTCATTAAAAACTCTTAAAAGAGCTGTTTCGGTGCTATGGTGTGGTTTAAAGCCAGACTGAAACTTCTCATAAATGTCGTGGTTATCTAAAAATGTTCGCAACAATTTTTCTAAAACTTAAGATAAAAAAACATAGCTAGAACTGAGCAATCCAGACTTTTGTTTTTGATAAGAGGCTCCACTACAGCATGTTTAAAAGCAGCTGGAACACACCCTGATAACAGGGAGGTGTTCATCGACCCAACAGTGTGAGGTGCATGTTAGTGAATGTCCACTAGAGGATATTACAACACAGTTGAGTAAGGTCTTCCCTCAGTCTACCTGACATCTCTGGTGTTCAACACTGAGCACTGTTTACTCATTTAAGATTCAAGATTCAAGAGTTTTATTTGCCATTTGCACTTATAAATACATTGGAATTCTGAGCAGTTTACACCGAGTCAGCTTTAAGAAAAGAAAAAAGGTAGAAAAGGCACAAGGTAATTACAGTACAAAATAAGTAGCACATTCAACTCAACACACAATAAATAAATAAATTATTAAAATATAAAACGCCCTCAGTGTAGTTAATAAATAAACGAAACTACCCTCTGCATAGGAACGATACCCCAGAATACAAATATACAGTATATATGCTCCATGACCATGTTAAAAGAACTTGTAACTCATAAAAATATTTTAAAAAATAAATAAATAATATATTTCAGACAATTACACAGAGGAAGGCAGCATATTTAAATATTTAAGCATATTTAAAGGCTCCTAACTGTAGTTACCTGCTTTATTGTATACATATACTTCAAGTCAATGTCATCAGTTTCAGTTTCGACAGCATTATAAATGTGAGATGATGATTTTCCTGTGATGCTGCCAACACAAAATTACCTTAATATGTTTTGGTAGCCTATTAGGGTTCTTTGTTCTGTGGTATTCAACACTCACCAACAAAAATATTAATCCAGTATACATGCAATGAATTATATGACACTGGCCCCAGATACATAAAAAAATGCTCCATTAACGGATGTTTAAACACAAACCTGTCACAAAAACCAGGTGGACAGGAAGAGATAGGCGAGGCATAGGTTTTCACCATGCCTGGAGTCAGAGCACCGTGTGCAGGAGACATGAACTGGGGTACAGCCTCATTAGGAAGCAGACCATTTGAAGTAGATGGTCCATGGAGCTCTCATACCTTAAATTGGGCCCTTGTCTTTATGTTCACAAAAAAGCCCATGTGTAAGGTGTTTTATACCAGCTTCAGTTAATGTCTGAAATGCTGCTTCATGCAGCAGGGTCTCATGATGGTCTTATTTCTTTCCTATGCAAAAACTATGTTTATTAAAAAATGTGTTAAGCCAGGTATCAAATAGTGTATGACTTACTGTCCACCTGACCCCCTGCATTCCTCAAGTAAGCCATTCATATTGGCTTTCATTTTCAACTTGCCAGCCCATTTCTGGCGGTAAACAGCACTGTTACGGTACTGACTGTTAGCCTGTGTTTCTGCCTCAATGCTGAGGTTCAGGCAAGGATGCTGCCCTGATGATGCATACATATCCCTTTTCTTTTTCAGTGGAAAAGTTACCATCTTTAAAAACATGACGCTTAGGCCCATCTACTCTAAAGGTTTTAGGAGCATATAGTACATCCTTTAAAAGACTGCAGCAGTGTGTAGCATTTAGAAAGTCTGCACTCGTCACAGTCTGGAAGAAAAACACTTTGTCATAGCACCAGCTGTTTTCCTCAGACAGCTGCTTGTGTTTGGGAGGAGTCCATAAGATAACATGTCAATGTAAGCAATGCCTTCAGTCTACATCATAAAAGTGCTGTTATGAACTATGTTTGACACTATATAACACTCTAGAGCAGTGGTATTCAAATTGGGGTCCTTAAGGGGGTTTCATGGGGTCCCCAGCAAAAAGGGGAATAACTTAATTTCACCATAATTCCATCCATAAGTAACACAATGACACAATATACACTTTCTGTAATAATAATCAGTAATTTATTTCGAAAGTTCAATACAGTAGTTACATAAACATGTTCATATTTTTCATTACAAAAAATCAGTATAAAAATAAAATAAATTATACAACAAATAGAATGTAAGGAAACTACTATGGCAGAGAGGTTCACTCACTTCAGCTTTGACTTTCAGACAGTGTGTCTCCAAGAGTTAAATGATAGGTAATTTCTCTTACATTAGCTTTATTCTCTGCACAATGTAGCAGTAGTGAACTGGCCTAATAGGACTAATCGTGATCATGTAAAGCCAAACTGTCTGGACAGTAACAAAATAAAACACATGGCCATATTTAGCTCTTAATTCTAAAACAATTAAACTCCTCATTTGGTTATAATTGACTGCTAATTTCCGGTTATGTACAGCAGCATTGTATAACTTAGATATCAGCTGAGCTACACACAGGAAAAACAGCTTATCTACTCCTTCCATTGAGTGGATCCACCCTCACAGCTACTGTGCAGAGGGTTAGATAAGCCTGAGAAACACACCATGTATGCCAGGAAATGCAGAAAATGACTTCAATCACCATGTTGGAAGGTTTTCAACTGATAAACAAATCTATTAATATTATTTGATTGCAGAGCTTGGATTTGAAATCTGTTTGGTCTCTGAAACATTTTTAGTCAGACACTAAAATGAACCATTTTATTTCTTTCATTTTTGAGTAGTGATTAAACATATTGCTCTGTAGTGATTTTTTGCAAGATCCTTTGATCTAATTGTTTTTTAAAGTAGTAAATAGGCTACAGTATGCCTTATGCTTTGACCTGCCGATTAAAATGACATCTGAAATATATTATAAATGCGCTAGTTATTTTATATTTTGCCCATAATCCTACCGATAATTCGAGGTTTGGTTCCAGAGCTACAGTGGGAACGTTTTGTTTTTTTTCTCAAACAAACTGCAACCCATAACGTGGTTACACAGCATATCTTGTGGGAGGTCTCGGGTGTGTCCATGCTCTGTTTCAAGCATAAAACCCCTCACGGTTTGGGCTGATCGCGGCAGTCAACAATAGTCAAACAAAGGCAAGATGACCAGTCTCACTGCTAGGGACAAGGACACAGTCAGAGCCTTCTGGGCTAAAGTGTCTGGAAAGGCGGAGGACATCGGCACCCAAGCTGTGGCCAGGTAAATATGACCAAAAACTGATGCTCCAACATTTATTGATTGATTTATGCACGCATCACTCACTCACTTTATTCCCCTCCAGGATGCTGGTGGTGTACCCGCAGACCAAGACTTACTTCGCCCACTGGAAGGACCAGAGCCCCACCTCTCCCTCTGCGAAGAAGCACGGAATAACCGTGATGGGTGGAGTTGCAGATGCTGTGACCAAAATTGACGACCTGAAAGGAGGTCTTCTGAACCTCAGTGAGCTGCATGCCTTCACTCTGCGTGTGGACCCTGCCAACTTCAAGGTGCAGAGCCAAAGTTATTTCAATATAATAGTCTGTAATGTATATGAAGTGTTCCTCACACTTAGGGCGCTGAGGAGATAAAAACTACATATATGTAACATGTGTGATTGTCTTTGTCACAGATTATCTCCCACTGCATCCTTGTGGTCATGGCCATCATGTTCCCCACCGATTTCACCCCTGAGGTCCACATGTCTCTGGACAAGTTCCTGGCTGCTCTGGCTCTGGCCCTGGCTGAGAAGTACCGATAAACAGCAGGAGAAGATGGCGGAGACTGCAGCATGAGCTTACATTGCATAATGATTAATAAATGCATTCATGCAAAAAGCAAAGCAAGAGTTGTATTCTGGTTTGTTTGTGATGGTGTGTGTCATATTTGAGAGTAGATCAAAAGTCACGTCTACAGCACAAAGCAGACTTAACAAATCAAGCAAGTTAAAGGTGCAGTGTGTGGAATTGGTTTTATCTAGAAGTGAGGTTGCAGATTGCAACCAAGTGAAACTTCTCCTGTGTGCCGACAAGGGTGTAGGAGAACTACAGTGGCAGAAATGAAAACTTGAATTCTTATTTTCAGGTGATTATACACTAAAGAAAACATACTTATTAATATTATATTCCATTTCTGCCAATAGATCCCCCCTAAATGCTACACATGTTTCCCATTACAGCTGACACAATTAGTTGATTAATTGATTAGTCAATCGATAGAAAATTAATCAGGAACTATTTTGAACATCGATTATTATCGTTTTAGACAATAACTCGAAACATCGGTTGTTTCCAGATTCTCCAATGTGAGATTTTGCTTCCTTTCTCAGTTTTATATCATTGTGAATTGAATATCTGTTGGTGTGACAAAACAAGACGATTGAAGACGTCACCTCGGACCCGTCTTTCTGACTTAACGATTAATTGATTAATTTACAAAACAATTGTTAGTTGCAGCCTTATAATGTTAAACATTGGGATCAGTTTTAACATTTCCATATTTATCAGTTTGTAGAAAACAAAAAAAGTAGAAACTCATAAAATAGTATATTTATATATATATGTATCTCTCTCTCTCTCTCTCTCTCTCTATATCTATATCTATATCTATAGATATAGATATAGATATAGATATCTATATCTATAGATATATATAGTTACATATGCTGTATCTGTACAAATTGAAAAATGGTGGTGGAATCAATATTTTTCTCAGAATATTAGAATGGATTAACTTCCTATGTGACATTAGTAAAATAAATCCCTGTAACTGTCAGCCATGACTAAGGAGTTCATGTTTTATTATTATTATTATATATATATTTATATATAAATATATTGTATATATAACTAAATATATATATATTTAGTATTAAAATGTATTAAATATTTAACTTTTGAATTTTTTTTAATGATGTTCATGAAGTAGAAGACTGCAAGAATAACTGTGACTTTAGAAACAGTAAAGCTGATATTTGCCAACTTTTCCCTTTAAAATGTATTTTTCAAGAGCATTTAATGGCAACAGTTCAGTCTGTGGAGCTTTCTTTTTATACATAGGCAACCTGCACTGTTTCCTCTATAATTATACCAACAATAACAACAACAGTATTATAATCAAAACATTGTTTGGTTGATTTATTTTTATATAGGCGACGGTGGTTCATCTTCAATACCTCATGTTTTTTAACTGGGCTATCTTTTTTAAAGATAATTTATCCCCTGGTACCACATTTCATCAGCGCTATTGTTCCTCATTGTGTGTCTAAAGACCAGTCTTGATATCTTTTTTTAATCTCAAATAAATTTTTTGGGGGTATAATTACAGACAAACAACTTGTTAGATTTGCATATTGTTTTATTTGCTTTTGAGACAAAAACAAAGAGCTTTTAATGATCAGCATGTGATGGTCTTCTGTTGCAGCTCTCTAGTGGTACTGCCTTCCCAGAGAGGCCACCACCACGGTCAGGAACTTCTGGAAAGCTGCCTGCTTTTCACCAGTGAAGGCATTACCCAACCGACCAGCAACCACAATGGTCAGGCAGTCAGACAGGAGCTGCAACACAACAAGCATCAGAAAAAACATCAACAACATGAAAGGTTGGTCGTTTCTTGAATAATCGTTGAACATGAATAGTTTCCACAACTTTACCCTGAAGTTGTCGGGGTCCACGTGCAGTTTCTCCGAGTGCAGCACGCTCAGCTCGGCGTAGGTTTCCTTGATGTTGTCCATGTTCTTCAGTCCCCGGTCCAGACCGTGGAGGATAGTTGTTCCGTGTTTAGCAACCATTGGATTTCCAATGATAGCAGCAGCGTTGTAGAGGTTTCCAAAGTTACCAAAATACCTCTGAGTCCAGGGGTAGACGACCAGACACCTGAGGAGACAAGTAAACATCAATGTTAGAGGGTTAGATTAGAAAATGAAATCTGTGTGCCAAGAAAATTAACATTTGTGATTATCTGAAACATATCGTACACAATAACAAAACATAATCCTGATCCCTAAATATAGTCAAGGGTTTCGCCAAAATGATGTCTTGAACACGCCCTTTGCAAAATTGTAAAGACTCACCTGGAAAGAGCTGCAGGGCCCACGACCTCATACTCCATGTTGGAGAAGATTTCCTGGATGGTGGCGCGCTCGAAGTCTGTCCATTCAACCATTTTGACGGCTTTAGGTTTTCCTGTGCAAGTCAGTAGATCCTGTGCTCTCTGACACCAGAAGCAACTTTTAAAGCAACCCTGCTCCCCTCCCACAAGCAGGCGATTGGATGCGCGGTGGGCTGGACAAGTACTTTGTTATGAATTTGGAAGAATGATAAGAGGAGGGCGTACCTGCTCCACCTAGATTATCTCCTGAGATAGAAGAAATGCTAAGAGTCTGGCCTCAAACAATACCCCTCATGGCCCCACAGAGCCCAGCCATTTATCAATGCAAAGTAAATACCAAGTGTGTTTTAAGAGGCAATAATGTGAAAACTGTTTTCAATCTTTACTGAGGCTTATTTATTTTTTTATGCCAGTATCTTTTGGTCACACAGGCGCAAATTCAAGAGATCACAAAGAGTTGGCATCAGCATCAGCACCTTGGACAGCGATCTTTAAATTGAACTGCAGAATGTTGAATGATCACCTGAATCATTTCTTCTTTCAGGGCAGTGCAAACATTAGTTGTACTTTACTTGAACATTTTGATTTCATGCTACTTTCTACTTCTACTCCACTGCTTTTACTCCACTACGTTTATTTGATAACTTTAGTTACTTTGCAGATGTAGATTATTAACTAATAACTATATATAACTAATAACAGCAGTATATAAAGTAATTAAAATTAGCCCCACTTTTACCAATGATTATTACATCAATAATTATAACCCAGTGACTAATATATATGAATCTGAAATAGTCATGCTACTTTTACTTTTGGGACTTTAAGCATATTTTGATGCTAATACTTATTTACTTTAATAAGATTTTGAATGCAGGACTTTTACTTGTAACAGAGTATGTTTACACTGTATTATAGCTACTTTTACTCAAGTAAAATATCTGAGTCCTTCTTCCACCACTGTGTCAGTGACATTTAGATTGTATTTCTTAAGTATACAAATAATGCAGATGATTTGAAAATATTGTGTCAAATTCAAAGAAGCTCCAGAGTCATCATGACAAGATTTTTTGTTTATCTCGTGGAGGCTGCACCCCAACACGCCTTGCGCAGCATATCTTGGAGGAGGTTCTGGGTGTGTCCATGCTTTGTTTCAAGTATAAAAACCTTCACTGTTTGGGCTCATCACGGCATTCAGCTACACTCATTCAACCGACAAGATGACCAGTCTCACTGCTAGGGATAAGGACACAGTCAGAGCCTTCTGGGGTAAGGTCTCTGGAAAGGCGGAGGACATCGGCACCCAAGCTGTGGCCAGGTAAATATAACCAAAAACTGATGCTCCAACATTTATTGATTAATTTATATACGCATCACTCACTCGCTTTATTTTCCCTCCAGGATGCTGGTGGTGTACCCGCAGACCAAGACTTACTTCGCCCACTGGAAGGACCAGAGCCCCACCTCTCCCTCTGCGAAGAAGCACGGAATAACCGTGATGGGTGGAGTTGCAGATGCTGTGACCAAAATTGACGACCTGAAAGGAGGTCTTCTGAACCTCAGTGAGCTGCATGCCTTCACTCTGCGTGTGGACCCTGCCAACTTCAAGGTGCAGAGCCAAAGTTATTTCAATATAATAGCCTGTAATGTATATGAAGTGTTCCTCACACTTAGGGCGCTGAGGAGATAAAAACTACATATATGTAACATGTGTGATTGTCTTTGTCACAGATTATCTCCCACTGCATCCTTGTGGTCATGGCCATCATGTTCCCCACCGATTTCACCCCTGAGGTCCACATGTCTCTGGACAAGTTCCTGGCTGCTCTGGCTCTGGCCCTGGCTGAGAAGTACCGATAAACAGCAGGAGAAGATGACGGAGACTGCAGCATGAGCTTACATTGCATAATGATTAATAAATGCATTCATGCAAAAAGCAAAGCAAGAGTTGTATTCTGGTTTGTTTGTGATGGTGTGTGTCATATTTGAGAGTAGATCAAAAGTCACGTCTACAGCACAAAGCAGACTTAACAAATCAAGCAAGTTAAAGGTGCAGTGTGTGGAATTGGTTTTATCTAGAAGTGAGGTTGCAGATTGCAACCAAGTGAAACTTCTCCTGTGTGCCGACAAGGGTGTAGGAGAACTACAGTGGCAGAAATGAAAACTTGAATTCTTATTTTCAGGTGATTATACACTAAAGAAAACATACTTATTAATATTATATTCCATTTCTGCCAATAGATCCCCCCTAAATGCTACACATGTTTCCCATTACAGCTGCCACAATTAGTTGATTAATTGATTAGTCAATCGATAGAAAATTAATCAGGAACTATTTTGAACATCGATTATTATCGTTTTAGACAATAACTCGAAACATCGGTTGTTTCCAGATTCTCCAATGTGAGATTTTGCTTCCTTTCTCAGTTTTATATCATTGTGAATTGAATATCTGTTGGTGTGACAAAACAAGACGATTGAAGACGTCACCTCGGACCCGTCTTTCTGACTTAACGATTAATTGATTAATTTACAAAACAATTGTTAGTTCCAGCCTTATAATGTTAAACATTGGGATCAGTTTTAACATTTCCATATTTATCAGTTTGTAGAAAACAAAAAAAGTAGAAACTCATAAAATAGTATATTTATATATATATGTATCTCTCTCTCTCTCTCTCTCTCTATATAGATATAGATATATATATCTATATCTATAGATATATATAGTTACATATGCTGTATCTGTACAAATTGAAAAATGGTGGTGGAATCAATATTTTTCTCAGAATATTAGAATGGATTAACTTCCTATGTGACATTAGTAAAATAAATCCCTGTAACTGTTAGCCATGACTAAGGAGTTCATGTTTTATTATTATTATAATATATATATTTATATATAAATATATTGTATATATAACTAAATATATATATATTTAGTATTAAAATGTATTAAATATTTAACTTTTGACATTTGCTTAATGATGTTCATGAAGCAGAAGACTGCTTGAAAAACTGTGACTTTAGAAACAGTAAAGCTGATATTTGCCAACTTTTCCCTTTAAAATGTATTTTTCATGAGCATTTAATGGCAACAGTTCAGTCTGTGGAGCTTTCTTTTTATACATAAGCAACCTGCACTGTTTCCTCTATAATTATACCAACAATAACAACAACAGTATTATAATCAAAACATTGTTTGGTTGATTTATTTTTATATAGGCGACGGTGGTTCATCTTCAATACCTCATGTTTTTTAACTGGGCTATCTTTTTTAAAGATAATTTATCCCCTGGTACCACATTTCATCAGCGCTATTGTTCCTCATTGTGTGTCTAAAGACCAGTCTTGATATCTTTTTTTAATCTCAAATAAATTTTTTGGGGGTATAATTACAGACAAACAACTTGTTAGATTTGCATATTGTTTTATTTGCTTTTGAGACAAAAACAAAGAGCTTTTAATGATCAGCATGTGATGGTCTTCTGTTGCAGCTCTCTAGTGGTACTGCCTTCCCAGAGAGGCCACCACCACGGTCAGGAACTTCTGGAAAGCTGCCTGCTTTTCACCAGTGAAGGCATTACCCAACCGACCAGCAACCACAATGGTCAGGCAGTCAGACAGGAGCTGCAACACAACAAGCATCAGAAAAAACATCAACAACATGAAAGGTTGGTCGTTTCTTGAATAATCGTTGAACATGAATAGTTTCCACAACTTTACCCTGAAGTTGTCGGGGTCCACGTGCAGTTTCTCCGAGTGCAGCACGCTCAGCTCGGCGTAGGTTTCCTTGATGTTGTCCATGTTCTTCAGTCCCCGGTCCAGACCGTGGAGGATAGTTGTTCCGTGTTTAGCAACCATTGGATTTCCAATGATAGCAGCAGCGTTGTAGAGGTTTCCAAAGTTACCAAAATACCTCTGAGTCCAGGGGTAGACGACCAGACACCTGAGGAGACAAGTAAACATCAATGTTAGAGGGTTAGATTAGAAAATGAAATCTGTGTGCCAAGAAAATTAACATTTGTGATTATCTGAAACATATCGTACACAATAACAAAACATAATCCTGATCCCTAAATATAGTCAAGGGTTTCGCCAAAATGATGTCTTGAACACGCCCTTTGCAAAATTGTAAAGACTCACCTGGAAAGAGCTGCAGGGCCCACGACCTCATACTCCATGTTGGAGAAGATTTCCTGGATGGTGGCGCGCTCGAAGTCTGTCCATTCAACCATTTTGACGGCTTTAGGTTTTCCTGTGCAAGTCAGTAGATCCTGTGCTCTCTGACACCAGAAGCAACTTTTAAAGCAACCCTGCTCCCCTCCCACAAGCAGGCGATTGGATGCGCGGTGGGCTGGACAAGTACTTTGTTATGAATTTGGAAGAATGATAAGAGGAGGGCGTACCTGCTCCACCTAGATTATCTCCTGAGATAGAAGAAATGCTAAGAGTCTGGCCTCAAACAATACCCCTCATGGCCCCACAGAGCCCAGCCATTTATCAATGCAAAGTAAATACCAAGTGTGTTTTAAGAGGCAATAATGTGAAAACTGTTTTCAATCTTTACTGAGGCTTATTTATTTTTTTATGCCAGTATCTTTTGGTCACACAGGCGCAAATTCAAGAGATCACAAAGAGTTGGCATCAGCATCAGCACCTTGGACAGCGATCTTTAAATTGAACTGCAGAATGTTGAATGATCACCTGAATCATTTCTTCTTTCAGTGCAGTGCAAACATTAGTTGTACTTTACTTGAACATTTTGATTTCATGCTACTTTCTACTTCTACTCCACTGCTTTTACTCCACTACGTTTATTTGATAACTTTAGTTACTTTGCAGATGTAGATTATTAACTAATAACTATATATAACTAATAACAGCAGTATATAAAGTAATTAAAATTAGCCCCACTTTTACCAATGATTATTACATCAATAATTATAACCCAGTGATTAATATATATGAATCTGAAATAGTCATGCTACTTTTACTTTTGGGACTTTAAGCATATTTTGATGCTAATACTTATTTACTTTAATAAGATTTTGAATGCAGGACTTTTACTTGTAACAGAGTATGTTTACACTGTATTATAGCTACTTTTACTCAAGTAAAATATCTGAGTCCTTCTTCCACCACTGTGTCAGTGACATTTAGATTGTATTTCTTAAGTATACAAATAATGCAGATGATTTGAAAATATTGTGTCAAATTCAAAGAAGCTCCAGAGTCATCATGACAAGATTTTTTGTTTATCTCGTGGAGGCTGCACCCCAACACGCCTTGCGCAGCATATCTTGGAGGAGGTTCTGGGTGTGTCCATGCTTTGTTTCAAGTATAAAAACCTTCACTGTTTGGGCTCATCACGGCATTCAGCTACACTCATTCAACCGACAAGATGACCAGTCTCACTGCTAGGGATAAGGACACAGTCAGAGCCTTCTGGGGTAAGGTCTCTGGAAAGGCGGAGGACATCGGCACCCAAGCTGTGGCCAGGTAAATATAACCAAAAACTGATGCTCCAACATTTATTGATTAATTTATATACGCATCACTCACTCGCTTTATTTTCCCTCCAGGATGCTGGTGGTGTACCCGCAGACCAAGACTTACTTCGCCCACTGGAAGGACCAGAGCCCCACCTCTCCCTCTGCGAAGAAGCACGGAATAACCGTGATGGGTGGAGTTGCAGATGCTGTGACCAAAATTGACGACCTGAAAGGAGGTCTTCTGAACCTCAGTGAGCTGCATGCCTTCACTCTGCGTGTGGACCCTGCCAACTTCAAGGTGCAGAGCCAAAGTTATTTCAATATAATAGCCTGTAATGTATATGAAGTGTTCCTCACACTTAGGGCGCTGAGGAGATAAAAACTACATATATGTAACATGTGTGATTGTCTTTGTCACAGATTATCTCCCACTGCATCCTTGTGGTCATGGCCATCATGTTCCCCACCGATTTCACCCCTGAGGTCCACATGTCTCTGGACAAGTTCCTGGCTGCTCTGGCTCTGGCCCTGGCTGAGAAGTACCGATAAACAGCAGGAGAAGATGGCGGAGACTGCAGCATGAGCTTACATTGCATAATGATTAATAAATGCATTCATGCAAAAAGCAAAGCAAGAGTTGTATTCTGGTTTGTTTGTGATTGTGTGTGTCATATGTGAGAGTAGATCAAAAGTCACGTCTACAGCACAAAGCAGACTTAACAAATCAAGCAAGTTAAAGGTGCAGTGTGTGGAATTGGTTTTATCTAGAAGTGAGGTTGCAGATTGCAACCAAGTGAAACTTCTCCTGTGTGCCGACAAGGGTGTAGGAGAACTACAGTGGCAGAAATGAAAACTTGAATTCTTCTTTTCTGGTGATTATACACTAAAGAAAACATACTTATTAATATTATATTCCATTTCTGCCAATAGATCCCCCCTAAATGCTACACATGTTTCCCATTACAGCTGACACAATTAGTTGATTAATTGATTAGTCAATCAATAGAAAATTAATCAGGAACTATTTTGAACATCGATTATTATCGTTTTAGACAATAACTCGAAACATCGGTTGTTTCCAGATTCTCCAATGTGAGATTTTGCTTCCTTTCTCAGTTTTATATCATTGTGAATTGAATATCTGTTGGTGTGACAAAACAAGACGATTGAAGACGTCACCTCGGACCCATCTTTCTGACATTTAAAGACTTAACGATTAATTGATTAATTTACAAAACAACTTTTAGTTGCAGCCTTATAATGTTAAACATTGGGATCAGTTTTAACATTTCCATATTTATCAGTTTTTAGAAAACAAAAGAAAGTAGAAACACATAAAATAGTTTTATATATTTATATATGTGTGTGTATATGTATATATGTATGTACAGTATATATGTATGTGTGTGTATATATACATATATATATATTACATATGTTGTATCTGTACAAATTTAAAAATGTTGGTGGAGTCAATATTTTTCTCAGAATAATAGAATGGATTAACTTCCTATGTGACATTAGTAAAAAAAAATCCCTCTCAGCCATGACTAACGAGTTCATGTTTTATTATTATTATTATTATTATTATATATATAAATATATTGTGTATATATATATACACACATATATATATATATAGTTATATATATATATATATATATATAACTATATATATATATATATATATAAAAAACATATATATATAGTATTAAAATGTATTAAATATTTAACTTTTGACATTTGCTTAATGATATTCATGAAGCAGAAGACTGCTAGAATAACTGTGACTTTAGAAACAGTAAAGCTGATATTTGCCAACTTTTCCCTTTAAAATGTATTTTTCATGAGCATTTAATGGCAACAGTTCAGTCTGTGGAGCTTTCTTTTTATACATAGGCAACCTGCACTGTTTCCTCTATAATTATACCAACAATAACAACAACAGTATTATAATCAAAACATTGTTTGGTTGATTTATTTTTATATAGGCGACGGTGGTTCATCTTCAATACCTCATGTTTTTTAACTGGGCTATCTTTTTTAAAGATAATTTATCCCCTGGTACCACATTTCATCAGCGCTATTGTTCCTCATTGTGTGTCTAAAGACCAGTCTTGATATCTTTTTTTAATCTCAAATACATTTTTTGGGGGTATAATTACAGACAAACAACTTGTTAGATTTGCATATTGTTTTATTTGCTTTTGAGACAAAAACAAAGAGCTTTTAATGATCAGCATGTGATGGTCTTCTGTTGCAGCTCTCTAGTGGTACTGCCTTCCCAGAGAGGCCACCACCACGGTCAGGAACTTCTGGAAAGCTGCCTGCTTTTCACCAGTGAAGGCATTACCCAACCGACCAGCAACCACAATGGTCAGGCAGTCAGACAGGAGCTGCAACACAACAAGCATCAGAAAAAACATCAACAACATGAAAGGTTGGTCGTTTCTTGAATAATCGTTGAACATGAATAGTTTCCACAACTTTACCCTGAAGTTGTCGGGGTCCACGTGCAGTTTCTCCGAGTGCAGCACGCTCAGCTCGGCGTAGGTTTCCTTGATGTTGTCCATGTTCTTCAGTCCCCGGTCCAGACCGTGGAGGATAGTTGTTCCGTGTTTAGCAACCATTGGATTTCCAATGATAGCAGCAGCGTTGTAGAGGTTTCCAAAGTTACCAAAATACCTCTGAGTCCAGGGGTAGACGACCAGACACCTGAGGAGACAAGTAAACATCAATGATAGAGGGTTAGATTAGAAGATGAAATCTGTGTGCCAAGAAAAAAAAAAAAAAGTGATTATCTGAAACATATCGTACACAATAACAAAACATAATCCTGATCCCTAAATATAGTCAAGGGTTTCACAAAAATTATGTCTTGAACACGCCCTTTGCAAAATTGTAAAGACTCACCTGGAAAGAGCTGCAGGGCCCACGACCTCATACTCCATGTTGGAGAAGATTTCCTGGATGGTGGCGCGCTCGAAGTCTGTCCATTCAACCATTTTGACGGCTTTAGGTTTTCCTGTGCAAGTCAGTAGACCCTGTGCTCTCTGACACCAGAAGCAACTTTTAAAGCAACCCTGCTCCCCTCCCACAAGCAGGCGATTGGATGCGCGGTGGGCTGGACAAGTACTTTGTTATGAATTTGGAAGAATGATAAGAGGAGGGCGTACCTGCTCCACCTAGATTATCTCCTGAGATAGAAGAAATGCTAAGAGTCTGGCCTCAAACAATACCCCTCATGGCCCCACAGAGCCCAGCCATTTATCAATGCAAAGTAAATACCAAGTGTGTTTTAAGAGGCAATAATGTGAAAACTGTTTTCAATCTTTACTGAGGCTTATTTATTTTTTATGCCAGTATCTTTTGGTCACACAGGCGCAAATTCAAGAGATCACAAAGAGTTGGCAGAGAACCACAGCCTGATATATTGACATAGATGACAAATAAAAAAATGACAGTTTGTTTCTCGGAGACAGACAATGGAACAATAACGGCTGAATTACAGCTGAACCTGAATCCTGCACATCAGTGTGAAAAACGGCTCCCACCTCCCTGGAGGTCCCAGCATCAGCACCTTGGACAGCGATCTTTAAATTGAACTGCAGAATGTTGAATGATCACCTGAATCATTTCTTCTTTCAGTGCAGTGCAAACATTAGTTGTACTTTACTTGAACATTTTGATTTCATGCTACTTTCTACTTCTACTCCACTGCTTTTACTCCACTACGTTTATTTGATAACTTTAGTTACTTTGCAGATGTAGATTATTAACTAATAACTATATATAACTAATAACAGCAGTATATAAAGTAATTAAAATTAGCCCCACTTTTACCAATGATTATTACATCAATAATTATAACCCAGTGATTAATATATATGAATCTGAAATAGTCATGCTACTTTTACTTTTGGGACTTTAAGCATATTTTGATGCTAATACTTATTTACTTTAATAAGATTTTGAATGCAGGACTTTTACTTGTAACAGAGTATGTTTACACTGTATTATAGCTACTTTTACTCAAGTAAAATATCTGAGTCCTTCTTCCACCACTGTGTCAGTGACATTTAGATTGTATTTCTTAAGTATACAAATAATGCAGATGATTTGAAAATATTGTGTCAAATTCAAAGAAGCTCCAGAGTCATCATGACAAGATTTTTTGTTTATCTCGTGGAGGCTGCACCCCAACACGCCTTGCGCAGCATATCTTGGAGGAGGTTCTGGGTGTGTCCATGCTTTGTTTCAAGTATAAAAACCTTCACTGTTTGGGCTCATCACGGCATTCAGCTACACTCATTCAACCGACAAGATGACCAGTCTCACTGCTAGGGATAAGGACACAGTCAGAGCCTTCTGGGGTAAGGTCTCTGGAAAGGCGGAGGACATCGGCACCCAAGCTGTGGCCAGGTAAATATAACCAAAAACTGATGCTCCAACATTTATTGATTAATTTATATACGCATCACTCACTCGCTTTATTTTCCCTCCAGGATGCTGGTGGTGTACCCGCAGACCAAGACTTACTTCGCCCACTGGAAGGACCAGAGCCCCACCTCTGCCTCTGCAAAGAAGCACGGAATAACCGTGATGGGTGGAGTTGCAGATGCTGTGACCAAAATTGACGACCTGAAAGGAGGTCTTCTGAACCTCAGTGAGCTGCATGCCTTCACTCTGCGTGTGGACCCTGCCAACTTCAAGGTGCAGAGCCAAAGTTATTTCAATATAATAGTCTGTAATGTATATGAAGTGTTCCTCACACTTAGGGCGCTGAGGAGATAAAAACTACATATATGTAACATGTGTGATTGTCTTTGTCACAGATTATCTCCCACTGCATCCTTGTGGTCATGGCCATCATGTTCCCCACCGATTTCACCCCTGAGGTCCACATGTCTCTGGACAAGTTCCTGGCTGCTCTGGCTCTGGCCCTGGCTGAGAAGTACCGATAAACAGCAGGAGAAGATGACGGAGACTGCAGCATGAGCTTACATTGCATAATGATTAATAAATGCATTCATGCAAAAAGCAAAGCAAAAGTTGTATTCTGGTTTGTTTGTGATGGTGTGTGTCATATGTGAGAGTAGATCAAAAGTCACGTCTACAGCACAAAGCAGACTTAACAAATCAAGCAAGTTAAAGGTGCAGTGTGTGGAATTGGTTTTATCTAGAAGTGAGGTTGCAGATTGCAACCAAGTGAAACTTCTCCTGTGTGCCGACAAGGCTGTAGGAGAACTACAGTGGCAGAAATGAAAACTTGAATTCTTATTTTCAGGTGATTATACACTAAAGAAAACATACTTATTAATATTATATTCCATTTTTGCCAATAGATCCCCCCTAAATGCTACACATGTTTCCCATTACAGCTGACACAATTAGTTGATTAATTGATTAGTCAATCGATAGAAAATTAATCAGGAACTATTTTGAACATCGATTATTATCGTTTTAGACAATAACTCGAAACATCGGTTGTTTCCAGATTCTCCAATGTGAGATTTTGCTTCCTTTCTCAGTTTTATATCATTGTGAATTGATATCTGTTGGTGTGACAAAACAAGACGATTGAAGACGTCACCTCGGACCCGTCTTTCTGACATTTAAAGACTTAACGATTAATTGATTGATTTACAAAACAATTTTTAGTTGCAGCCTTATAATGTTAAACATTGGGATCAGTTTTAACATTTCCATATTTATCAGTTTTTAGAAAACAAAAAAAGTAGAAACACATAAAATAGTTTTATATATGTGTGTGTATATGTATATATGTATGTACAGTATGTATGTATGTGTGTGTATATATACATATATATATATTACATATGTTGTATCTGTACAAATTTAAAAATGTTGGTGGAGTCAATATTTTTCTCAGAATAATAGAATGGATTAACTTCCTATGTGACATTAGTAAAAAAAAATCCCTGTCAGCCATGACTAACGAGTTCATGTTTTATTATTATTATTATTATATATATAAATATATTGTGTATATATATACACACATATATATATATATAGTTATATATATATATATATATATATAACTATATATATATATATATATATATATAAAAAACATATATATATAGTATTAAAATGTATTAAATATTTAACTTTTGACATTTGCTTAATGATATTCATGAAGCAGAAGACTGCTAGAAAAACTACGACTTTAGAAACAGTAAAGCTGATATTTGCCAACTTTTCCCTTTAAAATGTATTTTTCATGAGCATTTAATGGCAACAGTTCAGTCTGTGGAGCTTTCTTTTTATACATAAGCAACCTGCACTGTTTCCTCTATAATTATACCAACAATAACAACAACAGTATTATAATCAAAACATTGTTTGGTTGATTTATTTTTATATAGGCGACGGTGGTTCATCTTCAATACCTCATGTTTTTTAACTGGGCTATCTTTTTTAAAGATAATTTATCCCCTGGTACCACATTTCATCAGCGCTATTGTTCCTCATTGTGTGTCTAAAGACCAGTCTTGATATCTTTTTTTAATCTCAAATAAATTTTTTGGGGGTATAATTACAGACAAACAACTTGTTAGATTTGCATATTGTTTTATTTGCTTTTGAGACAAAAACAAAGAGCTTTTAATGATCAGCATGTGATGGTCTTCTGTTGCAGCTCTCTAGTGGTACTGCCTTCCCAGAGAGGCCACCACCACGGTCAGGAACTTCTGGAAAGCTGCCTGCTTTTCACCAGTGAAGGCATTACCCAACCGACCAGCAACCACAATGGTCAGGCAGTCAGACAGGAGCTGCAACACAACAAGCATCAGAAAAAACATCAACAACATGAAAGGTTGGTCGTTTCTTGAATAATCGTTGAACATGAATAGTTTCCACAACTTTACCCTGAAGTTGTCGGGGTCCACGTGCAGTTTCTCCGAGTGCAGCACGCTCAGCTCGGCGTAGGTTTCCTTGATGTTGTCCATGTTCTTCAGTCCCCGGTCCAGACCGTGGAGGATAGTTGTTCCGTGTTTAGCAACCATTGGATTTCCAATGATAGCAGCAGCGTTGTAGAGGTTTCCAAAGTTACCAAAATACCTCTGAGTCCAGGGGTAGACGACCAGACACCTGAGGAGACAAGTAAACATCAATGATAGAGGGTTAGATTAGAAGATGAAATCTGTGTGCCAAGAAAAAAAAAAAAAAGTGATTATCTGAAACATATCGTACACAATAACAAAACATAATCCTGATCCCTAAATATAGTCAAGGGTTTCACAAAAATTATGTCTTGAACACGCCCTTTGCAAAATTGTAAAGACTCACCTGGAAAGAGCTGCAGGGCCCACGACCTCATACTCCATGTTGGAGAAGATTTCCTGGATGGTGGCGCGCTCGAAGTCTGTCCATTCAACCATTTTGACGGCTTTAGGTTTTCCTGTGCAAGTCAGTAGATCCTGTGCTCTCTGACACCAGAAGCAACTTTTAAAGCAACCCTGCTCCCCTCCCACAAGCAGGCGATTGGATGCGCGGTGGGCTGGACAAGTACTTTGTTATGAATTTGGAAGAATGATAAGAGGAGGGCGTACCTGCTCCACCTAGATTATCTCCTGAGATAGAAGAAATGCTAAGAGTCTGGCCTCAAACAATACCCCTCATGGCCCCACAGAGCCCAGCCATTTATCAATGCAAAGTAAATACCAAGTGTGTTTTAAGAGGCAATAATGTGAAAACTGTTTTCAATCTTTACTGAGGCTTATTTATTTTTTATGCCAGTATCTTTTGGTCACACAGGCGCAAATTCAAGAGATCACAAAGAGTTGGCATCAGCATCAGCACCTTGGACAGCGATCTTTAAATTGAACTGCAGAATGTTGAATGATCACCTGAATCATTTCTTCTTTCAGTGCAGTGCAAACATTAGTTGTACTTTACTTGAACATTTTGATTTCATGCTACTTTCTACTTCTACTCCACTGCTTTTACTCCACTACGTTTATTTGATAACTTTAGTTACTTTGCAGATGTAGATTATTAACTAATAACTATATATAACTAATAACAGCAGTATATAAAGTAATTAAAATTAGCCCCACTTTTACCAATGATTATTACATCAATAATTATAACCCAGTGATTAATATATATGAATCTGAAATAGTCATGCTACTTTTACTTTTGGGACTTTAAGCATATTTTGATGCTAATACTTATTTACTTTAATAAGATTTTGAATGCAGGACTTTTACTTGTAACAGAGTATGTTTACACTGTATTATAGCTACTTTTACTCAAGTAAAATATCTGAGTCCTTCTTCCACCACTGTGTCAGTGACATTTAGATTGTATTTCTTAAGTATACAAATAATGCAGATGATTTGAAAATATTGTGTCAAATTCACAGAAGCTCCAGAGTCATCATGACAAGATTTTTTGTTTATCTCGTGGAGGCTGCACCCCAACACGCCTTGCGCAGCATATCTTGGAGGAGGTTCTGGGTGTGTCCATGCTTTGTTTCAAGTATAAAAACCTTCACTGTTTGGGCTCATCACGGCATTCAGCTACACTCATTCAACCGACAAGATGACCAGTCTCACTGCTAGGGATAAGGACACAGTCAGAGCCTTCTGGGGTAAGGTCTCTGGAAAGGCGGAGGACATCGGCACCCAAGCTGTGGCCAGGTAAATATAACCAAAAACTGATGCTCCAACATTTATTGATTAATTTATATACGCATCACTCACTCACTTTATTTTCCCTCCAGGATGCTGGTGGTGTACCCGCAGACCAAGACTTACTTCGCCCACTGGAAGGACCAGAGCCCCACCTCTGCCTCTGCGAAGAAGCACGGAATAACCGTGATGGGTGGAGTTGCAGATGCTGTGACCAAAATTGACGACCTGAAAGGAGGTCTTCTGAACCTCAGTGAGCTGCATGCCTTCACTCTGCGTGTGGACCCTGCCAACTTCAAGGTGCAGAGCCAAAGTTATTTCAATATAATAGTCTGTAATGTATATGAAGTGTTCCTCACACTTAGGGCGCTGAGGAGATAAAAACTACATATATGTAACATGTGTGATTGTCTTTGTCACAGATTATCTCCCACTGCATCCTTGTGGTCATGGCCATCATGTTCCCCACCGATTTCACCCCTGAGGTCCACATGTCTCTGGACAAGTTCCTGGCTGCTCTGGCTCTGGCCCTGGCTGAGAAGTACCGATAAACAGCAGGAGAAGATGGTGGAGACTGCAGCATGAGCTCGCTCTGCATATAATAAATAAAAATTAATGAAAATAAACAAAACGTTTTGGGACTTTTTTGTGATGATTTTTGTTATACAGAATATTGGTTTACATCAAAAGTCAGCTGTTGTTTAAGCCTTTTCAGCAATACTCGTGGTATTACATTAGCAGCTCCCAGAACCTCCTTTGCTGCCCAGTTACCCAGAGCCGCCTCCTTTGCTGCCCAGCTAACCAGAGCCGCTTCCTTTGCTTGCCCAGCTACCCAGAGCCGCCTCCTTCGCTGCCCAGCTACCAAGAGCCTCCTCTACTGCCCAGCTACCCAGAGCCGCCTCCTTTGCTGCCCAGCTACCCAGAGCCGACTCCTTTGCTACCCAGCTACCCAGAGCCGACTCCTTTGCTGCCCAGCTACCCTGTGCCTCCTTTGCTGTCCAGCTACCCAGAACCTCCTCTGCTGCCCAGCTACCCAGAGCCGCCTCCTTCGCTGCCCAGCTACCAAGAGCCTCCTCTACTGCCCAGCTACCCAGAGCCGCCTCCTTTGCTGCCCAGCTAACCAGAGCCGCTTCCTTTGCTTGCCCAGCTACCCAGAGCCGCCTCCTTTGCTGCCCAGCTACCCAGAGCCGCCTCTGCTGTCCAGCTACCCAGAACCTCCTCTGCTGTCCAGCTACCCAGAACCTCCTCTGCTGTCCAGCTACCCAGAACCTCCTTCACTGCCCAGCTACCCGGAGCCGACTCCTTTGCTGCCCAGCTACCCAGAGCTGCCTTCTTCACTGCCCAGCTTCCCAGAGCCTCATTCGCTACCCAGCTACCCAGAGCTGCCTCCTTCGCTACCCAGCTACCCAATGCCTCCTTTGCTGCCCAGCTACCAAGAGCCTCCTCCTTTGCTGCCCAGCTACCCGATGCCTCCTTTGCTGCCCAGCTACCCGATGCCTCCTTCACTGCCCAGCTAACCAGAGCTGCCTCCTTCACTGCCCAGCTACCCAGAGCTGCCTCCTTCACTGCCAGGTACCCGGTGCCTCCTTTGCTGCCCAGCTACCCAGAGCTGCCTCTTTCACTGCCTAGCTACCCAGAACCTCCTTCGCTACCCAGGTACCCAGAGCCTCTATATGTAGACACACGTAGGCAAAATTGTTGGTACCCTTCCGTTAAAGAAAGAAAAACCCACAATGGTCACTGAAATAACTTGAAACTGACAAAAGTAATAATAAATAAAAATGTACTGAAAATTAACTAATGAAAATGAGATATTGTTTTTGAATTGTGGTTCAGCAGAATCATTTTAAAAAACAAACTAATGAAACTGGCCTGGACAAAAATGATGGTACCCTTAACTCAATATTTTGTTGCACAACCTTTTGAGGCAATCACTGCAATCAAGTGATTTCTGTAACTCAATGAGACTTCTGCACCTGTCGACAGGTATTTAGGCCCACTCCTCGTGAGCAAACTGCTCCAGCTGTCTCAGGTTTGAAGGGTGCCTTCTCCAGACTGCATGTTTCAGCTCCTTCCACAGATGTTCAATAGGATTTAGATCAGGGCTCATAGAAGGCCACTTCAGAATAGTCCAATATTTTGTTCTTAGCCCTTCTTGGGTGTTTTTAGCTGTGTTTTGGGTCATTATCCTGTTTGAGGACCCATGACCTGCAACTGAGACCAAGCTTTCTGACACTGGGCAGCACATTTCGCTCCAGAATGCCTTGATAGTCTTGAGATTTCATTGCACCCTGCACAGATTCAAGACACCCTGTGCCAGATGCAACAAAGCAGCCCCATAACATAACCGAGCCTCCTCCATGTTTCACATTAGGTACAGTGTTCTTTTCTTTGGATGCTTCATCTCTTCGTCTGTGAACATAGAGCTGATGTGACTTGCCAAAAAGCTCCAGTTTTGTCTCATCTGTCCAAAGGACATTCTCCCAGAAGCTTTGTGGCTTGTCAATATGCATTTTGGAAAATTCCAGTCTCGCTTTTTTTATGATTTGGTGTCCTCCTTGGTCGTCTTCCATTAAGTCCACTTTGGCTCAAACAGTGACGGATGGTGCGATCTGACACTGATGTACCTTGACCTTGGAGTTCACCTCTAATCTCTTTGGAAGTTGTTCTGGGCTCTTTGGTTACCATTCGTATTATCCGTCTCTTCAATTTGTCATCAATTTTCCTCTTGCGGCCACGTCCAGGGAGGTTGGCTACAGTCCCATGGACCTTAAACTTCTGAATAATATGTGCAGCTGTAGTCACAGGAACATCAAGCTGCTTGGAGATGGTCTTATAGCCTTTACCTTTAACATGAAGGTCTATAATGTTCTTTCTGATCTCCTGAGACAACTCTCTCCTTAGCTTTCTGTGGTCCATGTTCAGTGTGGTACACACCATGACACCAAACAGCACAGTGACTACTTTTCACCCTTTAAATAGGCAGACTGACTGATTACAAGTTTGAAGACACCTGTGATGCTAATTACAGGACACACCTTAGTTTAACATGTCCCTATGGTCACATTATTTTCAATCTTTTCTAGGGCTACCATCATTTTTGTCCAAGCCAGTTTCATTAGTTTGTTTTTTAAAATGATTCTGTTGAACCAAAATTCAAAAGCAATATCTGTTCATTATCTATATTCATTAGTTAATTTTCAGTAAATTTTTATTTATTATTACTTTTGTCAGTTTCAAGTTATTTCAGTGACCATTGTGGGTTTTTCTTTCTTTAACGGAAGGGTACCAACAATTTTGTCCAAGTGTGTATGTATATGTATACAGTTTATATATGCATATGTATATATGTGTGTGTATATGTGTATATATATATATATATATATATGATATTCCATTTTTATATATATATATATACAATATTATACAATATAATTAAACAAAGCCAATTCTCGTTATTATTTAGTAATAGAAGTAGTTGTATTGTGTTGTTTTGTTGTGATTATTAATGGAAATGATGAGTAAATAATAAGTATTTTTAAATGATAGGTTGGACATTCAGTGATGCTGTGACCTAATAAACAATAACATAATAGACTGCAGAATTAAACAGTTGCTCTCATGTTATGCATATGTATTATATTTTTTTACATTTGACCTTTCGTTCCTCTATAAACTAAAGGTCACTGTTTTTGTTTGTGTATTGTCATAATATAGAATTGTTTTTGGACATCATCATTGACAAAGAGCTTGTTAGGTTTGCTTATGATTTTATTTGCTTTTGAGACAAAAACAAAGAGCTTTTAATGATCAGCATGTGATGGTCTTCTGTTGCAGCTCTCTAGTGGTACTGCCTTCCCAGAGAGGCCACCACCACGGTCAGGAACTTCTGGAAAGCTGCCTGCATCTCACCAGTGAAGGCATTACCCAACCGACCAGCAACCACAATGGTCAGGCAGTCAGACAGGAGCTGCAACACAACAAGCATCAGAAAAAACATCAACAACATGAAAGGTTGGTCGTTTCTTGAATAATCGTTGAACATTGAACTTTTTGTTTGTGTGGTGTTGAATTTCTCTCGTGCAGATATACAGATTAAAATGGTCTCAAGTTCAAGTTGGAAAAATTCAGAAGTTTTTTTTCCACACAAAGCAATTACACTGTTTATGAATCAGGGTTAAAACAGAATTTGAATATGCCAGAATGAATACAGAAGTATTTTAAAGACTTTTCATACATTAAACCGAAGAACAAGATTTTAAATAAAAACCAGTATTAATAAGAGCTTATTCCAACAACATATTGTATAAAGAGTAATCTCAATATGCCAAAAATGTAGCCTACTGTTCAGTGGCATTATGCGCTTTTGTCAAAGTTACAATGTCACAATGTAAAAATAAGAAAAGTAGGCTAAAGGTCCTGCATTCAAAGTTTTTATTAGGCAGAATTATGCACTCAAATACTCGTTATGAAGAATGGCTTTCAAAATGCTATATGATGATGTATTATAATAATAAAAATAATAAATAATAATAAAACCAATAGAATATTTTTTTATTATTATTATTATTATTTATATTATTATTAGTAGTAGTATTGGTGCATCAATATTTAACTACTGGTGATTAATAATGTGTCATATTATTATTATTATTAGCTCTTATATATTTGTGTATATATCTACAAGTAGATATAGTTATTTGTTATATTGTATTACCATAAATTGTAATACGCGGGGTCTCCATGCACATCTATCTATCTATCTATGCTGTGTGTTGTTTATATACTTTAGTTTTTTGTCACTTCATTAGTGCTAATAAACTAAACTCAAACTAAAGTAGTTCTGTTGGGATTTGTGCTTTGCTTGAATATTTTCATTTTTAGCCTCTCCAACATTTCAGAGAGAAATCTTATAATGGAATAATCATACATATAATACCCTGTATAATTATTATAATACATCATAATGTAACACTTTGAAAGTGGTCATTCTACATGAGTACTTTTACTTTTGATACTTGAGTGCATTATGCTGATGATACTAATGTACTTTTATTTAAGTAAAAAAAATATACATAATAATAGGATTATAATTTAATGCATGACTTTTACTTGTCTTATTTTTACATTGTGGTATTGAAACTTTGAATGGATTTAAATACCTCCTCCACCAGTGAACATACCATAACTAACTACACAGTGTGAAAAAGGCTTTTCACCTTTGACCTTTAAACTGTGTTTAAGGGGGAAAGACACAGGCAACAACTTCTTAAATATGCTTCTTAATTATGTACGCCTTTGAGACATGACCAAAACAAAAGAGTTTGTTAGATTTGCATATTGTTTTTATTTGGTTTTGAGACAAAAACAAAGAGCTTTTGATGATCAGCATGTGATGGTCTTCTGTTGCAGCTCTCTAGTGGTACTGCTTTCCCATACAGGCCACCACCACGGTCAGGAACTTCTGGAAAGCTGCCTGAATCTCACCAGTGAAGGCATTACCCAACCGACTAGCAACCACAATGGTGAAGCAGTCAGACAGGAGCTGCAACACAACAAGCATCAGAAAAAAACATCAACAACATGAAAGGTTGGTCATTAATTGCTGAACATGAATAGTTTCCACATCTTTACCCTGAAGTTGTCGGGGTCCACATGCAGTTTCTCTGAGTGCAGCACGCTCAGCTCGGCGTAGGTTTCCTTGATGTTGTCCATGTTCTTCAGTCCCCGGTCCAGACCGTGGAGGATAGTTGTTCCGTGTTTAGCAACCAGTGGATTTCCCATGATGGCAGCAGCGTTGTAGAGGTTTCCAAAGTTACCAAAATACCTCTGAGTCCAGGGGTAGACGACCAGACACCTGAGGAGACATGAACATTTGTAATTGTCGGAAACATGTTGTGTACAAAAACAAAACAAAATCCTGTTCCTTAAACATAGTCAAGGCAGGTTTCGCAAAAATAATGTCTCAAGCACACCCTTTAAAAAATGTAAAGACTCACCTGGCAAGAGATGCAGGGCCCACGACCTCATACTCCATCTTGGAGAAGATGTCCTGGATGGTGGCGCGCTCGAAGTCTGTCCATTCAACCATCTTGCCGGCTTTAGGTTTTCCTGTGCAAGTCAGTAGATCCTGTGCTCTCTGACACCAAGAAGCAACTTTTAAAGCAACCCTGCTCCCCTCCCACAAGCAGGCGATTGGTTGAGCGGTGGGCTGGACTGGATTTGCAACAATGAGATAAGAAAAGGGCGTATCTTCACCGCCTAGAGATTATCTCTGAGACATCCCCAGAGGTTCCAGTATCTGCACCTTGGACAGCGATCTCTGAATTTAAATGTTGAATGACAACCCCCATGCGATATTAAGAATATGTACACAAATCTCTATAATAACTTAAAACCGTCCTTTAAGATGTTTAGTTTTCACTGTACATTATTCCATCGGGCATTAGAAACTAAACTTAACTTAGGGGTGTGCATATTTACAACTTTTAGGCTTCTTTTTTTTAAGCTGTGTCACTCATTGTAAAATGAATGTCTTCTATAAGGTGTGATGTGGCCTAATTTCAGTGCATTTCTTAGTTGCTATATGTCGGATGATGGACTGCGGTGAAGTCATTAATGGAACTTTTAGATTGGATTTTTCTAAAGTAGGCTATCCATACATAAATGCAGATTATTTGGAAAGATCCAGAGTCATCATGACAAGATTATTTTGTTTATCTCGTGGAGGCTGCACCCCAACACGCCTTGCGCAGCATGTCTTGGAGGAGGTTCTGGGTGTGTCCATGCTTTGTTTCAAGTATAAAAACCCTCAATATTTGGACTCATCACAGCATTCAGCTAAACACTCAATCAACCGACAAGATGACCAGTCTCACTGCTAAGGACAAGGACACAGTCAGAGCCTTCTGGGGTAAGATTTCTGGAAAGGCGGGGGAAATCGGCACCGATGCTGTGGCCAGGTAAATATGACCAAAAACTGATGCTCCAACATTTATTGATTGATTTGTGCACGCATCACTCACTCGCTTTATTCCCCCCCAGGATGCTGGTGGTGTACCCGCAGACCAAGACTTACTTCGCCCACTGGAAGGACCAGAGCCCCACTTCTGCCTCTGCGAAGAAGCACGGGATGACTGTGATGTCTGGAGTTGCAGATGCTGTGACCAAAATTGACGACCTGAAAGGAGGTCTTCTGAACCTCAGTGAGCTGCATGCCTTCACTCTGCGTGTGGACCCTGCCAACTTCAAGGTGCAGAGCCAAAGTTATTTCAATATAATAGCCTGTAATGTATATGAAGTTTTCCTCACACTTAGGGCGCTGAGGAGTTTCCAGACCTGCAACAAGTCCATCTGTTATTAGACCATGCATATGATGCATTCATTATAGGTGGGTGGGGAGCTAAAAAGAAAAACTATATACATGTAACATGATTGTCTTCTTTTCACAGATCCTCTCCCACTGTATCCTTGTGGTCATGGCCACCATGTTCCCCACCGAGTTCACCCCTGAGGTCCATGTGGCCATCGACAAGTTCCTGGCTGCTCTGGCTCTGGCCCTGGCTGAGAAGTACCGATAAACAGCAGGAGAAGATGGCGGAGACTGCAGCATGAGCTCACTCTGCATATAATAAATAAAAATAAATGAAAAAAAACAAAAAACGTTTTGGGGCTTTTTTGTGATGATTTTTGTTATACAGTATATTGGTTTACATCAAAAATCAGCTGTTGTTTAAGCCTTTTCAGCAATACTCGTGGTATTACATTAGCAGAATTAAAAAAAAAAATTACGGGGACATAAGGTTGTTTCTTATATTTTACTAAAATAAAACTTGGTATAAACACATCAGCTTTAATGTGAAAACATAGGGTGTGTTTATATACAGTGTGTATATAATATATATATTTATATATTTATTATAATATATATATATATTGTAATATAATATATTATTTTATATATAATATGCTATGTATATGTACATGTGTACACACGCACATATATGTGTATATATGTGCAGACGTAGGCAAAGTTGTTGGTAACGTTCCGTTAAAGAGAGAAAAACCCACAAAGGTCACTGAAATAACTTGAAACTGACAAAAGTAATAATAAATAAAAATTCACTGAAAATTATCTAATGAAAATCAGATATTGTTTTTGAATTATGGTTCAGCAGAATGATTTATATTATATTGAATAATCGTTGAACATGAATAGTTTCCACAACTTAACCCTGAAGTTGTCGGGGTCCACGTGCAGTTTCTCTGAGTGTATATCTATATATATATCTATATATATATATAGGCTACTAAAAAAATGTGTGGACTAGAGCCCTCAACTTCTAGACCGACTTCATATCAAATCACCAGCAGAGGGCGCTACAGTCGAGGATATAGACCTAAAGTAAAGCTTCAATTACAACCGTTTTTACAACTAGAGCTCTGAGACAGCGTATATTCAAACTTCAGATTTTTTCCTTTTAACATTGATTGTTTTCATTGCTGTGTTATTTCACTGATAATGCCAAATCTTTCATGTGTTTTAGATTGTTCTACTTTCTCGACTTTTGTCATATTTAGGGGTTTAAGAAAACATCGATATCGCGATATTATGTTGTGCGATACATTCTCCAGAACACTGTATCGATTTTGAATTAACCTCTTAAAACTTTCGAATAGCAATTCGATCTTTTGGAGGTTGTAGCGGCTCAGTATTAAAGATATCCATTGGTCCAGTAGTTACATAAACATGTTCAGATTTTTCCTAACAAACAATTCAGTAAATGTATTTCACAGTATAAAAATATAAGTAAAATCAAATGTAAGGAAAGGAAAAGATGAATGAAAAGAAAAACAATTGGAATAAATTTGAAATTTCTAAATAATCTAGTCGTTTTTGCCAATTTAGAATTTTTGAGTTTTAAGTTTTCAATCATAGTCAAATATGTTTTTAAATCAGTATCTTTAAAAGCAAAAAAGTAGGCTATTCTTTAAGCAATATTATTTTATGGATGTAATATTTTGCTAAGATATCAATCAAATTAATTATCTAAATTTCATCTGCTGAAAAACTGTGATTGTTAAAAGTGAGTAGTAACTCAATCATTGTAAGTCTATCTTTTTCAAAATGTTTTGAGAAGTTCTTCTGTAAATCAAACCAAAAAGAAGTAACATGAAATCAAAGAAAATCACAATACCAAGAGAGACTAGTTTTACTCCAGAAGATCAATAGTTGAATAATTAAACATGTTCAGTGATCGGCTGGCGCTGCTGCCCTCCAGCGGTTCCTCTTCATAGGGAGGAGAGGACCTTGGACAGCTCCCTGTTAGTTTACCTTAAATTGGTATTAAATGAAATTCACACTGTCGAGCCAAAATAATCCAAACGATGTGCTGATAATCGCATATAATTCACAGATCTCTAGAGATAAAGTTACAATGTGGAATGCATTTTTCAGCAAAGGGTTTACATACCCTCCTTTCTTAGAGTTACATGAAGCCAAAACCTTCTAAAATGTGTGATGTTAAAACCATTTGACCCCTATTGTAGGTTTCTAGAGACAAAGTAACGTGAATGCATCTCTTATCCCAGGCTTAAATTCACAGTAAAATCAATTTTGCCAAATAATGCACCCACCTAAGCACCTTTTCAGACACTTGATCAAACGATGTTACCAGCTGATATTTTGGGCTGTTTTTGACTGGACAGTGTGAATTTCATACATGTAACTCACCTGGCCTGAGAAAGAAGGTGATGCAATTATCGGCAGCTAATAAAATATACCTCTGCTTAATAATGCATCCACATTGCAAAGCAGATTATATTGTTTTCAAACAGTAGCCTACTTTGCTGTATAAATCAGTAGGCTGTGCAGGTTCATTTAACTCTATACAACACCTGGCCTTATCCAGCAATGCAGTGCATCACGTTGATAGTCATGCGGTTACCTGGGAGCGGATTTTTGGATATCTCATATCGTCATAAGCCATGGACCAAGAATATTGTAGGAGCCATTTATTTGTTTTTAGTATTCAATTGTTGTTTTACTAATAAGTAGTATTGTTTGATTTATTATTCTAGATGTTTACTTTATTTAGATTCAATTTCTGATTGTGTTTTGATGCACCATGGGTATGTGACAGGGCCAAATAATCCATTGTGTATGCAAAATGTATGTGTTTCTGATGATTTATATATATATACTGTATATATATTATATATCATTTGTGTAATTAGTATTTTGTTTTCTTTTGTTTATGAATTGGGTAAAACTGTGGGCACCTGTGGTTATATAGGTAGGTAGGCAGGTAGGACCAGCATGCACCTGGGTGAGCTTTTTTTCTTTTTTTACCAGAACAAGAAAGCCATGTTTTCTTCGTGCCTCGTTTGTTTGCTTGCTTTTTGGATAAATACACCATCAGAAACACATACATTTTGCATACACAATGGATTATTTGGCCTGTCACATACCCATGGTGCATCAGTGGCCTTTTTTTCCAACAAATGGCCACTACAAATATGCTTACAATATGGAAAGATGGAGCATATAATGAGTAGGCTACAATGATGGTGGAAAGGAGATGGACGTTTGCTTTGCAAGTCCACTGAGTGGAGCTCCGATACCATTAATGGTCAAGCACGATCTCTTTAATGTGCAGTATAAGGGGCTCAATAGACAACTATGTTGAAGTTGAAAATATGTCTGTCTGTGTCTGTTATTTGTGCATTTATAAACAATACTGATGCAAACATTTAACAGCATCAGAAAGCTTTAGAAACTATATAGTGTTAGTTGTGGTATCAAAGCACCTGCTCATCATTTTGGATTTGATATTAGTTTCCAACCCAATGATTTGAATTTTCAAAAATTGTGCCAATAGCAAAATAACTGCATTGTGGTTGGCTGGGTTAAGTCACTGCCAAGTCGCTACTAACGTCATTTAGTAGTTCTTCATCAAGGCAAATGTGAGAAATCCAATAAATAAGTGGATTTCTGTTGGATAAACTTGAGTGTTTTTTCATGCATGCTTGGGCATGACAAAGTGGGCCTTGGCACAGGCGATGCACTTGAATCCTATAACAGTGTTTCCAGACGAATATGTCGAGTAATATTCTTTATGATTTTTTTTTTTAGATAATCTCGTAGTTATGTATTGATTCATTTCTCTGTCATACTGTATATGAAAGGTCATCGTCAGGGCCTATATGTCAAATAAGGGTTTGAATAACTTTAATGAGCCACTTGGATGAAAGAAGAGAGGCCTGTTGTGAGGGATTTTGGGGGGTTGGACTTACAATATCATTTTACAAATACACTGAAAATAGATCTCTTGAAAATGATATTAGGTTGTTAAGCGTTAATAGGCCTATATGGTGGAATAGATTTTGTATTTAACCTGGTAAAGGTGAGCGGTACGTTAGACCCCTGCAGTGATGCTCGATCAACATCTGCCCATTCTGGCTGTGTGACAGAGCGTCTCCAGATGTGATCAGTCTATTGTTGTCCTTAATGCTCCGCCCTATACTTTATTGAGCCGAATCATCTGGTAGCTGGTAGTTACATAAACATGTTCAGATTTTTCATTACAAAAAATTCAGTAAATGTATTTCACAGTATAAAAATAATATAAAAATAAAATTAATTATACTACAAATCAAATGTAAGGAAAGGAAAAGATGAATGAAAAGAAAAAACAATTGGAATAAATTTGAAATGTCTAAATAATCTAATAGTTTTTGCCAATTTAGAATTTGTGAGTTTTAAGTTTTCAATCACAGTCAAATGGGTTTTTAAATCAGTATCTTTAAAAATATAAAAGGAGGCTATTCTTTTTAAGCAATATCATTTTATGGATTGTAATATTTTGCTAAGATATCAATCAAATTAATTATGTAAATTTCATATGCTGAGAAAACTGTAACTCAGTCAACTCAATCATTGCTAGTATGATATCTTTTTCAAAATGTTTTGAAGGTGGTAGCTGGTAGCTGCTGGGGGCGACCACTGTCACAGAAAAACAGGTTTTTATGAGGCATAAACAGTGGATCTGAAGCTAAATATGGAGCCATTTGTATTTGTGGAACAACCAGTGGTTCTCAGCAGTCTAATAAAGCTTTAAAGAAATTCCTCTACTGAATGCATATTAGACAGGTGCAATTTAATGAAACAGACATTAAACTACAGCTTCAACACACTGAGATGTTGGTTGTGCTTCCGTCTGTATCAGCTGCATACTGTACTTCCCCTGTTGCTCTGAAGGGATCCACCCTTTAAAGGCCCTTTAGATAAGCGTGTAACTGGCAACAAACTTCACCACGAATGACCTTTATAGTCTTCATGTTGGTGTCATCAATACCAGGGGATAAATTATCATTAAAAAAGATAGCCCAGAGGAAGAACATGAGATTAAAGATGAACCACCGTCGCCTATATTAAAATAAATCAACAAAACAATGTTTTGATTATAATACTGTTGTTGTTATTGTTGGTATAAGTATAGTGGAAACAGTTCAGGTTGCCTATGTATAAAAAGAAAGCTCCACAGAGTGAACTGTTGTTATTAAATGCTCATGAAAAATACATTTTAAAGGGAAAAAGTTGGCAAATATCAGCTTTACTGTTTCTAAAGTCACAGTTTTTCTTGCGGTCTTCTGCTTCATGAACATCATTAAGCAAATGCCAAAAGTTATATATATATATATATATATATATAAATGAAAATATCCCGTCATAATAGTAATATTTAAATATTGAATACAAAATATTACTATAGTTTATGTTTTTGGAAATATAATAACAATAATTGTTATTGCAATTATTATTATGTTATATAAGATTTAATCTATTTAAAAAGACTCAATATTATTATTATTATTAATAATAATAATAATAATAATAATAATAATAACTTGGTTATATATATATAATAAATTGTAATAATAATAACAACAACAACAACAATAGCAATAATAAAGTATGCACACTCAATTTCAGTTTAAATGAACAGGATTTGACTTATCATTAACTTGTGGTGTGGTCTTCATGAGAAGTTTATCTCATGCTGACTGCAGCATAAATCTGGAAGCTGTCCAGCTATTCTGCATCATATCTAGGAGGTGCCCGGGCGTATCTAGGAGGTGCCCGGGCGTGCCCATGCCCTGTTTCATGTATAAAAGGCCCAAATTTTTGCTGATCGCCATTGAACCAAACAACCATCAGGCAAGATGAGTCTCACAGACACGGACAAGGAAACAGTCAGGATTTTCTGGAATAAGGTGTCTGGCAAGGCAGAAGACATCGGCAACGATGCTCTGTCCAGGTACATATGACTGACCTGCACCTAAAATATCTCTTCATTTTTTATTACTTATTCACTCGCTCACTCACATTTCTTCCCCACAGGATGCTGGTGGTGTATCCGCAGACCAAGACTTACTTCAACCACTGGGCGGACTTGAGCGCCGGCTCTCCGCAGGTGAGGAAGCATGGATTGACTATAATGGGTGGAGTCGGAAGGGCTGTGACCAAAATCGACGACCTGAATGCTGGTCTTCTGAGGCTCAGTGAGCTGCATGCCTTCACTCTGCGTGTGGACCCTGCCAACTTCAAGGTATAGAGTTCAGTGATGCTGATTAGCACAGAGATAGAAGAGAAAACCAGTGACGCACCAGATGTTAGTTTGGTGTTCTTTGGCCTCTTCATATTTGGTGTCATACACTCTTATGCATGATCATTATGTTAATTCCACTATATGCTCTTTTCACAGCTCCTCGCTCACTGCATGCTTGTTGTCCTGGCCATCATGTTCCCCGTGGAGTTCACCCCTGAGGCCCATGTGTCCATGGACAAGTTCCTGGCTGCCCTGGCTCGTGCCCTGTCTGAGAAGTACAGATAAACTGTCAGCAGAGGACGGACAGCATGCATGCAGGATAAACACCCTGCCAGTCTGAATATGATAATAAAAGATCAAATGCAATCAAACTTTTTGTTTGTGTGGTGTTGAATTTCTCTCGTGCAGATATACAGATTAAAATGGTCTCAAGTTCAAGTTGGAAAAATTCAGAAGGTTTTTTTCCACACAAAGCAATTACACTGTTTATGAATCAGGGTTAAAACAGAATTTGAATATGCCAGAATGAATACAGAAGTATTTTAAAGACTTTTCACACATTAAACCGAAGAACAAGATTTTAAATAAAAACCAGTATTAATAAGAGCTTATTCCAACAACATATTGTATAAAGAGTAATCTCAATATGCCAAAAATGTAGCCTACTGTTCAGTGGCATTATGCGCTTTTGTCAAAGTTACAATGTCACAATGTAAAAATAAGAAAAGTAGGCTAAAGGTCCTGCATTCAAAGTTTTTATTAGGCAGAATTATGCACTCAAATACTCGTTATGAAGAATGGCTTTCAAAATGCTATATGATGATGTATTATAATAATAAAAATAATAAATAATAATAAAACCAATAGAATATTTTTTTATTATTATTATTATTATTTATATTATTATTAGTAGTAGTATTGGTGCATCAATATTTAACTACTGGTGATTAATAATGTGTCATATTATTATTATTATTAGCTCTTATATATTTGTGTATATATCTACAAGTAGATATAGTTATTTGTTATATTGTATTACCATAAATTGTAATACGCGGGGTCTCCATGCACATCTATCTATCTATCTATGCTGTGTGTTGTTTATATACTTTAGTTTTTTGTCACTTCATTAGTGCTAATAAACTAAACTCAAACTAAAGTAGTTCTGTTGGGATTTGTGCTTTGCTTGAATATTTTCATTTTTAGCCTCTCCAACATTTCAGAGAGAAATCTTATAATGGAATAATCATACATATAATACCCTGTATAATTATTATAATACATCATAATGTAACACTTTGAAAGTGGTCATTCTACATGAGTACTTTTACTTTTGATACTTGAGTGCATTATGCTGATGATACTAATGTACTTTTATTTAAGTAAAAAAAATATACATAATAATAGGATTATAATTTAATGCATGACTTTTACTTGTCTTATTTTTACATTGTGGTATTGAAACTTTGAATGGATTTAAATACCTCCTCCACCAGTGAACATACCATAACTAACTACACAGTGTGAAAAAGGCTTTTCACCTTTGACCTTTAAACTGTGTTTAAGGGGGAAAGACACAGGCAACAACTTCTTAAATATGCTTCTTAATTATGTACGCCTTTGAGACATGACCAAAACAAAAGAGTTTGTTAGATTTGCATATTGTTTTTATTTGGTTTTGAGACAAAAACAAAGAGCTTTTGATGATCAGCATGTGATGGTCTTCTGTTGCAGCTCTCTAGTGGTACTGCTTTCCCATACAGGCCACCACCACGGTCAGGAACTTCTGGAAAGCTGCCTGAATCTCACCAGTGAAGGCATTACCCAACCGACTAGCAACCACAATGGTGAAGCAGTCAGACAGGAGCTGCAACACAACAAGCATCAGAAAAAAACATCAACAACATGAAAGGTTGGTCATTAATTGCTGAACATGAATAGTTTCCACATCTTTACCCTGAAGTTGTCGGGGTCCACATGCAGTTTCTCTGAGTGCAGCACGCTCAGCTCGGCGTAGGTTTCCTTGATGTTGTCCATGTTCTTCAGTCCCCGGTCCAGACCGTGGAGGATAGTTGTTCCGTGTTTAGCAACCAGTGGATTTCCCATGATGGCAGCAGCGTTGTAGAGGTTTCCAAAGTTACCAAAATACCTCTGAGTCCAGGGGTAGACGACCAGACACCTGAGGAGACATGAACATTTGTAATTGTCGGAAACATGTTGTGTACAAAAACAAAACAAAATCCTGTTCCTTAAACATAGTCAAGGCAGGTTTCGCAAAAATAATGTCTCAAGCACACCCTTTAAAAAATGTAAAGACTCACCTGGCAAGAGATGCAGGGCCCACGACCTCATACTCCATCTTGGAGAAGATGTCCTTGATGGTGGCGCGCTCGAAGTCTGTCCATTCAACCATCTTGCCGGCTTTAGGTTTTCCTGTGCAAGTCAGTAGATCCTGTGCTCTCTGACACCAAGAAGCAACTTTTAAAGCAACCCTGCTCCCCTCCCACAAGCAGGCGATTGGTTGAGTGGTGGGCTGGACTGGATTTGCAACAATGAGATAAGAAAAGGGCGTATCTGCACCGCCTAGAGATTATCTCTGAGACATCCCCAGAGGTTCCAGTATCTGCACCTTGGACAGCGATCTCTGAATTTAAATGTTGAATGACAACCCCCATGCGATATTAAGAATATGTACACAAATCTCTATAATAACTTAAAACCGTCCTTTAAGATGTTTAGTTTTCACTGTACATTATTCCATCGGGCATTAGAAACTAAACTTAACTTAGGGGTGTGCATATTTACAACTTTTAGGCTTCTTTTTTTTAAGCTGTGTCACTCATTGTAAAATGAATGTCTTCTATAAGGTGTGATGTGGCCTAATTTCAGTGCATTTCTTAGTTGCTATATGTCGGATGATGGACTGCGGTGAAGTCATTAATGGAACTTTTAGATTGGATTTTTCTAAAGTAGGCTATCCATACATAAATGCAGATTATTTGGAAAGATCCAGAGTCATCATGACAAGATTATTTTGTTTATCTCGTGGAGGCTGCACCCCAACACGCCTTGCGCAGCATGTCTTGGAGGAGGTTCTGGGTGTGTCCATGCTTTGTTTCAAGTATAAAAACCCTCAATATTTGGACTCATCACAGCATTCAGCTAAACACTCAATCAACCGACAAGATGACCAGTCTCACTGCTAAGGACAAGGACACAGTCAGAGCCTTCTGGGGTAAGATTTCTGGAAAGGCGGGGGAAATCGGCACCGATGCTGTGGCCAGGTAAATATGACCAAAAACTGATGCTCCAACATTTATTGATTGATTTGTGCACGCATCACTCACTCGCTTTATTCCCCCCCAGGATGCTGGTGGTGTACCCGCAGACCAAGACTTACTTCGCCCACTGGAAGGACCAGAGCCCCACTTCTGCCTCTGCGAAGAAGCACGGGATGACTGTGATGTCTGGAGTTGCAGATGCTGTGACCAAAATTGACGACCTGAAAGGAGGTCTTCTGAACCTCAGTGAGCTGCATGCCTTCACTCTGCGTGTGGACCCTGCCAACTTCAAGGTGCAGAGCCAAAGTTATTTCAATATAATAGCCTGTAATGTATATGAAGTTTTCCTCAAGCATAGGGTGTTGAGGAGTTTCCAGACCTGCAACAAGTCCATCTGTTATTAGACCATGCATATGATGCATTCATTATAGGTGGGTGGGGAGCTAAAAAGAAAAACTATATACATGTAACATGATTGTCTTCTTTTCACAGATCCTCTCTGTGACGGAGTAGCCGTCACTGACTGTGGGCAGCGCACACACATCACCTCAGGCCACACACACCAACATTTCGCCGCAGGCACACACACACACACACACACACACACACGCCAAACATTTCTCCGCTCCCTTCCTGATTCACTCCGTAGTTAAACACATCGCGACATATCTCTCTCCCCTAAACTGTTTCCTATACGCATATATTTACACAAACATTATTCGCACTCACCAGTTGCTGAAACGCTGCCTGTCCCACCTTTGTCAGAAGTGGGATTGACGAGCAAACAGGGCCGTAACAAGTCCCCCCGTTATAAAGGGTGCCCTCGCGCGTTTTGAGAGCATGTGATCAGTTTAAATATGTTTATTATTTGAAATTGTGATTATGTTGCAAATTAACTTGTTTTGGTTGGGGGGGGGAATGTTTAGACAGAGATATATCATTTATATGTGGGATATGCCTGGGTTGAAGGGACTATGGATATCTTCTATGATGAAAGATGATGTTAATTGTTATTTTTCTGTGTAAAGAATACGCCCAGGGGAGGGGCTATTGGTATAAAAGGGGGTCATCTTGGCCACCTGGGGGAGTCTGGTCTGGAAGTGTTGACAGAGAAGGTCACACTCAGACACTCAGGAAGGTAAAATATAGATTGTATTGTTGGATTGTTTTTGCCTATTCTGAAAGAACTCATGGAGTTATTAAGGAACTCGATTTTCCGTACTATTTGCTGTTTTGTACAGAGCTTATTTTCTATTTTTCACTTTTTGTAAATAGCCACAATGATTGCACTTTGGGAGGCTGGCAGAATAAAAACCGGCGTTTTCCGACTACGCCAGTGTTTTTATGTTGCACAGAGTTTTGACATAGAACCCCGCGACATATGGTGTCAGAAGTGGGATGGGTAGTCGGAAGGACATAACTACACAGGACTGCGTTCCCAAGGGCAAGGGCAGTCAGAGGAGGGCGCGGCCGCCAGCATGGACCCAGCTGGGGAGACGGATCATACTACGTCGTCCTCAGAGGAAGATGAGGAGGGGAGCAGGTACAGAGAAGATCTCATAGCACCTGCAGCTCCATCATCAACTGGGGGGCCAGGAGAAGAACTACTGACAATGATGAGAGAATTTATGACAGCACAAAATAGGAGGGAGGAGGGCCTGTTAGCAGAGATCCGAGGCCTGAGATACGCTGCTCCTACTCCAAGCACGGTGACAGCAAGCAGTCCAAGAATTGATCTGCCGACGCCAGTACCCCAGCGTGGGCAATGGCAGGCACCAACAGAGACGTTCTCTCCTATAGCAGCAGCTATAGACTATAACAGCAGCCCTGAGCATCCAAGACCAGGGTGGAGACATTATAACGAGCCCAAATTATCCCCGTTTCAGATGGGGGAGGATATTGAGAACTATTTGTTACGTTTTGAGCGTATTGCCAAAACATGGAGATGGCCGGAGAATGAGTGGGCATGCAGACTCGTTCCACTGCTGTCGGGGAAGGCATTGGAGGCCTACACCATGATGGATGAGGAGAGGGCCCACTGCTACAACGACCTGAAGGGAGCACTGTTGACCAAGTTTGACATCTCTCCAGAGACGTATCGGCAGCGGTTCCGGTCCACAGTGGTACCACCTGGTGAAACCCCCACAGAGACCTACCACCGCCTGAAGGGTCTCTATCGACGCTGGATTCGGCCAGAGCAGCACACCACGGAGGAGGTCGGTGAGGCCATTATCCTGGAGCAGCTACTCCGGATACTCCCCCCTGAAGTGAGGACCTGGGTGAAGGAGCATGAACCAGAGGGTGGACTCTCCGCTGCCAAGCTGGCGCTACAGTACCTCAACGCTCGGAGAGGAGGACCAGCTGCACGTTCCTACAGTGCAGCCCCCAGACCTACACTTCAGTTACCCCAGCCCCGGCCTACGAGGAGAGAGTTTAGCCAGGAACCACCAGGTAACTTCAGCTCGGCCCTAAACCAACAAGGACCCGGTAAGGACTTTGTTTGTTTTTATTGTCAACAGCCAGGGCACAAAGCTTCTGTGTGTCCCATACGCAAAGCTAAACTCACCTGCGCTTGCTATGCTCCCCGGCCTGAGGTGGAGGATAGTGAAGTGAGGTTACAACGCTACAAAACTGTGACGGTTAATGGCCAGCAGGTTACTGCTCTTTTGGACAGTGGTAGCTTCATGTCGCTGGTGCGGCAGGATCTGGTGCCTGTAAACAGTGTGGATTACAGCAGACAAGAGGACATACTATGTGTTCATGGGGATAAGCATCCTTATCCCACAGCTGAATTAACTGTTACCATTGATGAACAGTCTTACTTGTTGACTGTTGGGGTGGTTGCAAAGTTACCTGTTGCTGCCCTCCTGGGTTGGGACTTACCTGTACTTCTGGACTTGCTGCAGGAGAACAGGCCAGTGGAAACTGACACTGGGCAGAGGGGGGAAGTTAATGTCACTGTTTCTTGTCCTGTGATCACTCGTGCCCAGGCGAAAGCTGGGGTCCAACCGCTCCCAGACCTTCACCGTGGTCTGTGTGAGGGTGGCACTCAGGGGCTAAGAAAAGAGAAACCTTGTGCTCATCCTTTCCCAGACTTTGACAGTAGTCTGTTCGATGGTGGCACCAAGGGCCCAAGAAAATCCCGTCGCCAACGCCGCTTTGAGAAGCAGCTGAAGTCAGCAGAGCCCAAAACAAAGAGTACACTGTCAAATGAAATGTGGGCAGTACCTGATGATATTTCTGTGCTACAGAGGGGGGATACAACTTTGAAACATTTGTTTGCTAAGGTGGGGGAGGGAGCAAAGGGAGATTGTGTGGGAAGGGAAAGGTTTATTGTGGAAAAGGATGTGTTGTACACTGTTGATAATGACCATAAACGCCTAGTAGTTCCTGCTAACTGTAGGTCACTCGTCATGCACCTAGCACACACACTCCCATGGTCTGGACACCTTGGCCGCAACAAAACATATCTGCGCATCAGTTCACGCTTTTATTGGCCCTCCATGTACACAGACATTCAGAAATATTGTGCCACATGCCCAACATGTCAAAAAACATGCATTGCCCGCAAGTCTGACCGAGCTTTTCTGCAGCCACTACCTGTTATCTCCACTCCATTCCGCAGGATTGCCATGGATATTGTGGGCCCGTTGGTGAAAAGCAGTGGTGGACATGAGTACATATTGGTGGTGTGTGACTATGCTACTCGTTTCCCAGAGGCTTTTCCCCTGCGCACGATCACCGCTCCTGCTGTGCTGCGTGCGTTGGTGCAACTGTTCTCCAGAGTGGGAATACCTGATGAGATCCTGACGGATCAGGGAACGAACTTCACCTCCAGGTTGATGCAGCTCTTCCAAAAGCAGCTGGGCATCTCAGCAATCAAAACTACGCCATACCACCCACAGACTGATGGTCTGGTTGAAAGGTTCAACCAGACATTGAAGAATATGCTGCGGAAGTTCGTGGATGATACTGGCAAGGACTGGGACCGTTGGCTGCCATTCCTGCTCTTCGCCTATCGTGAAGTTCCCCAGGCATCAACTGGTTTCTCCCCATTCGAGCTGCTTTATGGCTGGGAGGTACAGAGACCCTTGGATCTGCTCCGCAAAGGCTGGGAGACACCTTCCACCTCGCAAGACGACAGAGGGGTGGTGCAGTTTGTGCTGGAGATGAGGGATCGGCTGGCAAGGTACCAGGAGGAGGCAGAGGTTAACCTGCGGGAGGCCCAGAAAAGCCAAAAGACCTGGTATGACCAACAGGCCCGGCACCGTGAGTTCCAGCCTGGCCAAAAAGTTTTGCTGCTTCTCCCTTCATCCAACAGCAAGCTCCTAGCAAAATGGCAAGGGCCGTACCTCATCACCCGAAAAATGGGTCCGGTCACTTACGAGGTCCATCACCCAGACAAGAAGAAACCCAAGCAGACCTACCATGTGAATCTCTTGAAAGAGTGGAAGGACCGGTTGATCCAGGTACCAGGGGAGGTTCTGATGGTAAGGAAGGTCGACAGTGAAGAAGAGGTGGAGATGGGACTGGAGACCCTTACTACACCAGCTGATCCTGTGTTGGCACATCTTGAACCAGGACAAGTTGCACGGCTCCTACAGGTCTTCAAGATGACGCCGTCCTTATTTGCTGCCAGCCCAGGGAAGACAACGCTAGTGGAGCATGTCATTCGCCTCAAAGATGGACGACCAATTCGTCAAAGTCCCTACCGTATTCCGCAGCAGCTGGTGGGAAGACTGCAGCAGGAGGTGGAGGAGATGTTGAAACTTGGAGTGATTGAACCATCCAACTCAGAGTGGTGTAGTCCGGTGGTCATCGTCTTTAAGAAGGATGGCTCCCTCCGAATATGCATTGATTTCAGGAAGATCAATGCCATCTCAGAGTTTGACGCCTATCCCATGCCAAGAATCGAGGACTTGCTGGAGAAGATCGGAGCTGCAAAGTACATCACCACCCTTGATCTCTGCAAGGGATATTGGCAGGTGCCACTGGAGGAGACAAGCAGACCCTACACGGCGTTCCGAACCCCAGCTGGACTCTACCAGTTTACAGTGATGCCATTTGGACTACACGGAGCACCAGCCACCTTCCAGAGACTGATGAACAGAGTACTCCAGGGTTGTGACAACTGCAGCGCTGCATACCTGGATGATGTGGTGATCTTCAGCAACACCTGGGTAGAGCATGTCCAACATCTATCACTTGTTCTGGGAAGGATCCAGAAGGCTGGGCTGACACTCAACCTTTCCAAGTGTGAGTGGGCGCGAGAGGAGACACGGTACCTTGGTTACCAGTTGGGACGAGGGGAGGTACGGCCACAAGTGGATAAGGTGGAAGCTATCCAGAACTGCCCTCGACCACGGACCAAGAAGGAGGTACGGTCCTTCCTGGGATTGATTGGGTGGTACAGGCGATTCGTGCCACAGTTCGCGACCATTGCAGCCCCACTCACAGCTTTGACCCGCAACGAACACAGGAACCCAGTAACTTGGTCAGATGACTGTGAAACAGCCTTCAGCACCTTGAAAAAACACCTGTGTTCTTCTCCCGTCCTCAAGAGTCCAGACTTCAACAAAAGATTTCTGGTACAGGTGGACGCATCGGCAGTCGGCCTTGGAGCAGTCCTGGCCCAAGGGGACCCTGGGGACGAACACCCGATTTTGTTCCTCAGCCGCAAGATGCAGCCACGTGAGACCAGGTATTCCACTGTGGAAAAAGAGGGCCTGGCCATCAAGTGGGCACTGGATAGCCTACGTTACTACTTGCTTGGACGAGAGTTTGACCTGGAAACTGACCATCGGGCTCTCACCTGGATAAACACCATGAAGGATCACAACAGCCGCCTGACTCGATGGTACCTCTCACTGCAGCCCTTCAAGTTCTCCATCCGACATCGATCCGGCAAGACCAATGTGGTGGCAGATTACCTTTCCAGGTTGCCGCACATCGCCAACCTCCGGGAGGAGGGGGATGATGTGACGGAGTAGCCGTCACTGACTGTGGGCAGCGCACACACATCACCTCAGGCCACACACACACCAACATTTCGCCGCAGGCACACACACACACACACACACACGCCAAACATTTCTCCGCTCCCTTCCTGATTCACTCCGTAGTTAAACACATCGCGACATATCTCTCTCCCCTAAACTGTTTCCTATACGCATATATTTACACAAACATTATTCGCACTCACCAGTTGCTGAAACGCTGCCTGTCCCACCTTTGTCAGAAGTGGGATTGACGAGCAAACAGGGCCGTAACAAGTCCCCCCGTTATAAAGGGTGCCCTCGCGCGTTTTGAGAGCATGTGATCAGTTTAAATATGTTTATTATTTGAAATTGTGATTATGTTGCAAATTAACTTGTTTTGGTTGGGGGGGGGAATGTTTAGACAGAGATATATCATTTATATGTGGGATATGCCTGGGTTGAAGGGACTATGGATATCTTCTATGATGAAAGATGATGTTAATTGTTATTTTTCTGTGTAAAGAATACGCCCAGGGGAGGGGCTATTGGTATAAAAGGGGGTCATCTTGGCCACCTGGGGGAGTCTGGTCTGGAAGTGTTGACAGAGAAGGTCACACTCAGACACTCAGGAAGGTAAAATATAGATTGTATTGTTGGATTGTTTTTGCCTATTCTGAAAGAACTCATGGAGTTATTAAGGAACTCGATTTTCCGTACTATTTGCTGTTTTGTACAGAGCTTATTTTCTATTTTTCACTTTTTGTAAATAGCCACAATGATTGCACTTTGGGAGGCCGGCAGAATAAAAAGGGGATGAATACAACGTTTTCCGACTACGCCAGTGTTTTTATGTTGCACGGAGTTTTGACATAGAACCCCGCGACACTCTCCCACTGCATCCTTGTGGTCATGGCCACCATGTTCCCCACCGAGTTCACCCCTGAGGTCCATGTGGCCATCGACAAGTTCCTGGCTGCTCTGGCTATATATATATATATATATATATATATATATATATAAATGAAAATATCACATCATAATAGTAATATTTAAATATTGAATACAAAATATTACTATAGTTTATGTTTTTGGAAATATAATAACAATAATTGTTATTGCAATTATTATTATGTTATATAAGATTTAATCTATTTAAAAAGACTCAATATTATTATTATTATTATTATTATTATTATTAATAATAATAATAATAATAATAATAATAATAATAACTTGGTTATATATATATAATAAATTGTAATAATAATAACAACAACAACAACAATAGCAATAATAAAGTATGCACACTCAATTTCAGTTTCATAAATGAACAGGATTTGACTTATCATTAACTTGTGGTGTGGTCTTCATGAGAAGTTTATCTCATGCTGACTGCAGCATAAATCTGGAAGCTGTCCAGCTATTCTGCATCATATCTAGGAGGAGCCTTTATTGCTTATGGCCAATTCATTTAAACATTCATTTAAAAATGTTTAACTCTTCCTTGCCTGTTTCTTTTTTGTGATCAATTTGATTGATTTTAAAGATATGCATTGGAAATTATTAACTATATATATATATATTGTTTTTGTCTCAAAAGCAAATAAAACATTAAGCAAATCTAACAAGTTGTTTGTCTGTAATTATACCACCAAAACATGTATTTGAGATTAAAAAAAAGATATCAAGACTGGTCTTTAGACACACAATGAGGAACAATAGCGCTGATGAAATGTGGTACCAGGGGATAAATTATCATTAAAAAAGATAGCCCAGAGGAAGAACATGAGATTAAAGATGAACCACCGTCGCCTATATTAAAATAAATCAACAAAACAATGTTTTGATTATAATACTGTTGTTGTTATTGTTGGTATAAGTATAGTGGAAACAGTTCAGGTTGCCTATGTATAAAAAGAAAGCTCCACAGAGTGAACTGTTGTTATTAAATGCTCATGAAAAATACATTTCAAAGGGAAAAAGTTGGCAAATATCAGCTTTACTGTGTCTAAAGTCACAGTTTTTCTTGCGGTCTTCTGCTTCATGAACATCATTAAGCAAATGCCAAAAGTTATATATATATATATATGAATGAAAATATCACGTCATAATAGTAATATTTAAATATTGAATACAAAATATTACTATAGTTTATGTTTTTGGAAATATAATAACAATTGTTATTGCAATTATTATTATGTTATATAAGATTTAATCTATTTAAAAAGACTCAATATTATTATTATTATTATTATTATTATTAATAATAATAATAATAATAATAACTTGGTTATATATATATAATAAATTGTAATAATAATAACAACAACAACAATAGCAATAATAAAGTATGCACACTCAATTTCAGTTTAAATGAACAGGATTTGACTTATCATTAACTTGTGGTGTGGTCTTCATGAGAAGTTTATCTCATGCTGACTGCAGCATAAATCTGGAAGCTGTCCAGCTATTCTGCATCATATCTACAGATACAGATACAGATACAGAGAGCTTTATTTATCCCCGAAGGGCAATTCAGTTTCTGCAGTCCACCGAAACATATACACACATTCATACTGCACAATCATCATTGACAGAGGGAACACAGTAGGTGGCATATGGGGAGGTGCAGAACAATAAAAGTACAAGATTAAAAATTAAAAATCTTCGCAATAAAAACAATGAATACAAGAATAAAAACGAGACGAGATAAAAGAATAACGGAATAAATAAATAATTAGAATAGAATAAAGTGCCAAGAGTATTTGCACATTGCAAATTGTATTCCAAGAATGTACCTAATGCAAACACAGACAACCGTTATGTGGTTAGTGCAAAATAATTGTACATTCAAAGTAAATAAAACATTTTTTTGTTGTCGTTCATTCATGATAGTTACTCTGCGTTCAGCAGTGTAATGGCAGAAGGAATGAATGACTTGGAGTAGCGGTTTGTCTTTCTGTGAGGCGGCAGATAGCGCCGTCCTGAAGGCAGTAGTGTGAACTCACTAGACAGGATTTGGTTGTGATTAATAATGTTTTTGGCCTTCTGGAGGACACGTTTCTCCCAGAGAGAGTTTAAGTTGCTCTGCTGGGCTCCGATGATTTTGGAGCAGACTTTCACAATGTTATTTAGGCAATTCCTGTCCTTCATAGACAAACCGTTAAACCAGCAAATAAATGAAAAGGTTAAAAGGCTCTCAATATATGACAAGTAGACAGTGCACAGGATAGATCTACTCACACCAAAGGAGTTGATTTTCCGCAGCAAATGAATTCTCTGTTGGCTTCGTTTAACAATGGACTCAGTGTTTACATCGAACTTGAGATGAGAGTCAAACACTGTGCCCAGGTACTTATAAGAGTGCACGATGTCAACATCGTCGCCATGAATTATACTCTGAGTGGGATTAATCTTGTTTTTTCTAAAGTCAATCACAAGTTCTTTAGTTTTTGAGACATTAAGATCAAGATCATTTTTGTCACACCACTCGACAAAGGCAGGAAGAGCGCAGCCATGATCTGACTCTGCCCCCTGTAGGAGCGACAGGAGTGCAGTGTCGTCTGAAAATTTCACTAATAAGCTGCCCTCCTTAGAAGACCTGCAGCTATCTGTGTACAAAATAAAAAGCAATGGCGAAAGGACGCAGCCTTGCGGAGAACCTGTATTAGAGACCGAGGTATTAGACATAATACCATTAACTAAAACCTGTTGTGTTCTGTCTGTTAAGAAGTTTAAAACCAATTTTAAAAGCTGGTGAGGTAGGTTAAAATGAGATGCAAGCCTCTCAATCAGAATGTGAGGCTGCATCTTATTAAAAGCTGAAGAAAAATCAGCGAATAAGAGTCTGACATGAGCTTTTGGTGTTTCCAGGTGTCTATAAACTTTGTCCAGGATAAAGAGTTTAGCGTCTTCCACTCCTTTACCTGTTTGATATGCAAACTGAAGTGAATCCAGTTTGCCCTCCACCAGGGAAAGAACCTCTTCCTTTAAGATTTTCTCCAGGTTCTTCACTACCAGGGAAGTGAGTGCAACAGGTCTGAATTGGTTTAATTCCCTGGGGTTTTTAACTTTAGGAATGGGAATTATGGTGGAGGATTTCCAAATTTTGGGTAACTGGCAGCTGTCAACACAAATCTGAAAGAGCTTAGTGAAAACCTCACTAAGTTGATCAGCACAGTGGTGCAAAGTGCGACCACAGATGGCGTCAGGGCCAGAAGCTTTCCTTGTCCGCGTTTTCCTAAATAAACAATTGACCTGCTCTTGAGATATCAATATATCGCTGTGGGGTACCAGGGAGTCCCTCAACCTGGATACATCCTGAGTGAAGTCAGACCTTTCAAACCGCGAGAAGAACAAATTAAAAGTGTTCGCCAAGTCTACATCCTCAACTCCATTAATGCTAATAAACTGCTTGGATGTATTTGCTTGCTGATTAATAGAGGCCATAGATTTAATCCCCTGCCAGGCTGACCTTAGGTCGCCATTTACGTACTGACTTTCTATTTTTTCTTTGTACTTGGCTTTAGCCTTGGCTATTTCAACCTTAACCTCTTTGGAGACAACCTTCTTCTCCTGAGGGTTGCCAGTGAAAAAGATCTTTTTCTTTTTATTAATAGCAGATTTAAGATCTTTTGTTACCCATGGTTTGTTATTGGGAAAAATAACAACCTGTTTAGAGGGGATTACAGAATCAACACAAAAAGTGATGTAGGATGAGACAGTTTCTATAAAGTTCATCAATGTTATCACCACAAGCATCAAAGAAGCCTTGCCAGTCTGTGCAGTCAAGACAGGCTTGGAGGGAGGAGATGCTGTCCTCTGTCCAGATCTTAACAGCCTTTTCCTCTCTCTCCTGGCGTCTGAAGCATGGTTTATATGTAGGCAGTAAAAATATGCTGTTGTGATATGAAGCTCCCAAAGCGGGCATAGGTATGGACTTGTAGCCTCCCGTCACATTTCCGTAGCACAAGTCGAGGATAGTGTTTTTTTGTGTGGTGGAGCAACTTACATATTGTTCATATGTCCGTAAAACTCTGTCTAGTCGGACATGATTCAAATCTCCAAGATAAAATTTAGGAGCATCAATACAAATAGAGTCCAGCTTGTGTGATACATCCACTATCAGCTGAGTGGCAGCACTGGCGTTGGCTCTGGGGTGGATGTACACAAGAGTAAAAAACAGTTGGGGGAACTCACGTGGCAGATAAAAAGGACGTAGGGAGATGGAGAGTAGCTCTATATCAGGGGTACATATTTTCTCCCGCACAATGATGTTGTTACAGTACCGTTGATTTACATAGAAGCAGACCCCACCTCCGCGGCTTTTCCCCATCGCTTCAGAGGAGCGGTCCAGTCTGATGGGACAGCCGAATCCAGTGAGAGCCAGGTCGCTGTCCTGGTCGCTCTCATTAAGCCACGTCTCGGTGATCGCGAGCAGGCAGCATTCCTTAAGTTCACGTTTGTACTTTGCCCAGATCTCCAGCTCGTCAATCTTGCGCCTTAAAGACTGGGCATTACATAAAAAGACCGAGGGCAAGGGGGGTAACTGACGCCAGTTATCGAGGCAGAGTTTTTTCATTTTGCGGCGAATACCTCCTCTCCTTCCTCTTTTCCGCCGCGAGAGCCGGCGTGAAGATCTTCTGTCCAGGTGGAAAGGGACAAAAATCTCTGCTGGAATGTTTGTCGGGATCTCTCCCTCCGCCGAAGAACGTAGCGACAGGAGAAGCTCCCTATTGATAGTGATCCGATCGCCATGTTGTTGCAGCGTCTTTTCCCCTTGACATACGCTGCAAACTAGCGTCAGGATAAAAAAGTAAGCAAGGAAATGCGCATACTTTCCCAAAGTCCACATATTGGTCCTCCGTACCGTCACACACACACACACACACAAGAACAGATAAAAAAAGAAAGAAACGGTGAAAACTGTAGCGGGTCGCACACAAGGAAGCGCCCCAGGTGTCAGCCAACACGAGAAGAGAGAGGAGAGGAGAGAGGAGAGGAGAGAGGAGAGAGGAGGTGCCCGGGCGTATCTAGGAGGTGCCCGGGCGTGCCCATGCCCTGTTTCATGTATAAAAGGCCCAAATTTTTGCTGATCGCCATTGAACCAAACAACCATCAGGCAAGATGAGTCTCACAGACACGGACAAGGAAACAGTCAGGATTTTCTGGAATAAAGTGTCTGGCAAGGCAGAAGACATCGGCAACGATGCTCTGTCCAGGTACATATGACTGACCTGCACCTAAAATATCTCTTCATTTTTTATTACTTATTCACTCGCTCACTCACATTTCTTCCCCACAGGATGCTGGTGGTGTATCCGCAGACCAAGACTTACTTCAACCACTGGGCGGACTTGAGCGCCGGCTCTCCGCAGGTGAGGAAGCATGGATTGACTATAATGGGTGGAGTCGGAAGGGCTGTGACCAAAATCGACGACCTGAATGCTGGTCTTCTGAGGCTCAGTGAGCTGCATGCCTTCACTCTACGTGTGGACCCTGCCAACTTCAAGGTATAGAGTTCAGTGATGCTGATTAGCACAGAGATAGAAGAGAAAACCAGTGACGCACCAGATGTTAGTTTGGTGTTCTTTGGCCTCTTCATATTTGGTGTCATACACTCTTATGCATGATCATTATGTTAATTCCACTATATGCTCTTTTCACAGCTCCTCGCTCACTGCATGCTTGTTGTCCTGGCCATCATGTTCCCCGTGGAGTTCACCCCTGAGGCCCATGTGTCCATGGACAAGTTCCTGGCTGCCCTGGCTCGTGCCCTGTCTGAGAAGTACAGATAAACTGTCAGCAGAGGACGGACAGCATGCATGCAGGATAAACACCCTGCCAGTCTGAATATGATAATAAAAGATCAAATGCAATCAAACTTTTTGTTTGTGTGGTGTTGAATTTCTCTCGTGCAGATATACAGATTAAAATGGTCTCAAGTTCAAGTTGGAAAAATTCAGAAGTTTTTTTTCCACACAAAGCAATTACACTGTTTATGAATCAGGGTTAAAACAGAATTTGAATATGCCAGAATGAATACAGAAGTATTTTAAAGACTTTTCACACATTAAACCGAAGAACAAGATTTTAAATAAAAACCAGTATTAATAAGAGCTTATTCCAACAACATATTGTATAAAGAGTAATCTCAATGTGCCAAAAATGTAGCCTACTGTTCAGTGGCATTATGCGCTTTTGTCAAAGTTACAATGTCACAATGTAAAAATAAGAAAAGTAGGCTAAAGGTCCTGCATTCAAAGTTTTTATTAGGCAGAATTATGCACTCAAATACTCGTTATGAAGAATGGCTTTCAAAATGCTATATGATGATGTATTATAATAATAAAAATAATAAATAATAATAAAACCAATAGAATATTTTTTTATTATTATTATTATTATTTATATTATTATTATTATTAGTATTGGTGCATCAATATTTAACTACTGGTGATTAATAATGTGTCATATTATTATTATTATTAGCTCTTATATATATCTACAAGTAGATATAGTTATTTGTTATATTGTATTACCATAAATTGTAATACGCGGGGTCTCCATGCACATCTATCTATCTATGCTGTGTGTTGTTTATATACTTTAGTTTTTTGTCACTTCATTAGTGCTAATAAACTAAACTCAAACTAAAGTAGTTCTGTTGGGATTTGTGCTTTGCTTGAATATTTTCATTTTTAGCCTCTCCAACATTTCAGAGAGAAATCTTATAATGGAATAATCATACATATAATACCCTGTATAATTATTATAATACATCATAATGTAACACTTTGAAAGTGGTCATTCTACATGAGTACTTTTACTTTTGATACTTGAGTGCATTATGCTGATGATACTAATGTACTTTTATTTAAGTAAAAAAAATATACATAATAATAGGATTATAATTTAATGCATGACTTTTACTTGTCTTATTTTTACATTGTGGTATTGAAACTTTGAATGGATTTAAATACCTCCTCCACCAGTGAACATACCATAACTAACTACACAGTGTGAAAAAGGCTTTTCACCTTTGACCTTTAAACTGTGTTTAAGGGGGAAAGACACAGGCAACAACTTCTTAAATATGCTTCTTAATTATGTACGCCTTTGAGACATGACCAAAACAAAAGAGTTTGTTAGATTTGCATATTGTTTTTATTTGGTTTTGAGACAAAAACAAAGAGCTTTTGATGATCAGCATGTGATGGTCTTCTGTTGCAGCTCTCTAGTGGTACTGCTTTCCCATAGAGGCCACCACCACGGACAGGAACTTCTGGAAAGTTGCCTGAATCTCACCAGTGAAGGCATTACCCAACCGACTAGCAACCACAATGGTGAAGCAGTCAGACAGGAGCTGCAACACAACAAGCATCAGAAAAAACATCAACAACATGAAAGGTTGGTCATTAATTGCTGATCATGAATAGTTTCCACATCTTTACCCTGAAGTTGTCGGGGTCCACGTGCAGTTTCTCTGAGTGCAGCACGCTCAGCTCGGCGTAGGTCTCCTTGATTTTGTCCATGTTCTTCACACCTCGGTCCAGACCATGGAGGATAGTGGTTCCGTGCTTTGCCACCATTTTGTTTCCCATGATGGCAGCTGCGTTGTAGAGGTTTCCAAAGTTGCCGAAATACCTCTGAGTCCAGGGGTAGACGATCAGGCACCTGAGGAGACAAGTAAAAACATGCATAACTCACAATTTTACAATAATAATAAGTAAAAGTCATGCATTAAATTATAATTCTATTATTATGTATATTTTTTACACTTTTTTTTTTTTTTAAATGCCTCATGCTTTTGCACATTCATGTTAAAGGTAAACACCTAAGATCAGAAAAAAGATGCCTCACCTGGTGAGAGATGCAGGGCCCACCACATCATACTCCATCTTGGAGAAGATGTCCTGGATGGTTGCGCGCTCGGTGTCTGTCCACTCGACCATGTTTGCTGGCTCTAGATCTGTGTCACTAGTCCTTGTGTAGGTCAGTACCAGATGCAACTTTTAAAAGAAACCATCTAACTCCTCCCAAGTATGCGGTTAAAATCCAATCCAATCATTGGTTGGGTGTGGGGGAAGTGGGCAGGCCGAGAATTAAGGGTTTGCCAAGTTGATAAGGAATCTGCAATTCTTAGATTGTGACCCCATGCTGTGGGAATAGATATAATGCTGGTCCTGTAATTACATTAAGCAACGTGTCTGCCATGATCAGGAATAAAGGATATATTGCTTGTGTGCTGTCAAAAGAAGACAACAGCATGCAGTATACAAAAAATGAATTACTGTTTAAGGATGGGCTCCCATTTCATTCAATTTTCTCATGAAAATGACCAATTTTACTTTTCAAATAATTGGCTTTTACTACTCTTTTTATTCTGACTTATCTTAGATGACACACACACACACACACACACATATATATATATATTTTTTTATTTAACCTTTATTTTACCAGGTTAGTCCCATTGAGATTAAGAACTTCTTTTCCAAGGGAGACCTGGCCAAGACGGTCAGCAGCAAGAACACAAAGTTGCAGACACATTGACACAAATAGAGATAAAATACAATTCACAAACACTAAAAGCACTCAAATTTGCATTAAAAGAGAACTATCTAAAGACAAATGGGGGGACGAAAAGGAACTTTTCTGGGAGTCAGCTGTACAACAAGGGGGCTAAAAACATTGGCATGCCATAGAGAGTCTGCTTCTAAATTTTAAATTTTAAAATATTTAATGATACCAGCTCTTTGATTTTAGGTCATTTTGGAGCAAATTCCAGGCTGAGTTATATATATTTATAACTAATGTTATTCAAGCTATGTAGTCTATTGTGAGGCGTTCATGGTCGTTGTGTTAAATGGATCTGTTTGCAATAAATATTAAACATAATAAATCCAGTAGAGGGCGCTCCACAGTTAATGCAACAATCTGCTCATGATGAGGATAATGTGTAGTCTGTCTTATATTATAAGACGACATTGAAACATTATCAGTCAGTGTAAAATCATGTTTGCAAAATCACAACTGATAAATGCCCCTTTGTCGACTCAATTTAGCCCATGCATTTATCAGACTGTATTGTATATAGACTGTCAATAAATACTAACTAAAATGCATTTATGTATTTCATAAGCGTTTGCTTTTTGATGTCATTAATCATTCATGAGTTCAAAATATATGTCCTATATTTATGGTCCTATTTTGTTATATAGCGTCATCCCCAAATCAAAATTTTCCCTCCCACCTCACTTAAGATGTATAATGTTTATGAAAGGACCTGTGATGGATGTGCCACAGCAATGTAGCTGCACTGGGAAACATCCTGACATTAAAGTCAGGTATAATGTAGTGATCCACATTATTTCTGGGGTTTACTCTGAACAGTGGTGGAAAGCTTTGCAGATTCAGATTCATTCATTCAAAGCCTTTCGCTCCTTGGTGGAGCATAGGCCGTTGACCACAGTCCGCCAGAGTCTTTTGTCCTGGGCTTTCCTCTCCAGTTGTTTCCATGTCAGCCCGCTCTGTGTGATGTCCGTGTCAAGGTCCCTGCGCCAGGTGTTCTTGGGCCGGCCTCTCCTTCTTTTGCCTTGTGGGTTCCATCTAAGGGCCTGCCTGGTGATGCTGGTACCGGGTTTCCGGAGTGTATGGCCAATCCATCCCCATCTCCTTCTCCTGATCTCTTCTTCAACAGGTTTTTGACCTGTTCTTTGCCAAAGATCATTGTTACTGATGGTATCCGGCCAGTGGATGTTTAAGATGCGCCTCAGGCAGTTGTTTATGAATGTTTGTACTTTTGTTGTTGTGGTCTTTGTTGTCCTCCACGTCTCTGAACCATAGAGGAGTATTGGTTTAATGTTGGAGTTGAAGAGTCTGAGCTTTGTCCGCCGGCTGATTTCTTTGGAGCTCCAGATGTTCTTTAGTTGTATGAATGAAGCCCTTGCCTTGCCGATTCTGGCTCTGACATCTGCATCCGTTCCGCCCTGTTTATTGATGACACTACCGAGGTATGTAAAGGCTTCTACTTCTTCCAGTGCTGTTCCCTCCAAGGTCACTGAGTCTTCACTGGTTGTGTTGACCTTGAGGACTTTACTTTTTCCTTTATGGATGTTGAGGCCTATTTGTGATGATGTGTCTGCCAGTATTGTTGTCTTTTCTTGCATCTGTTGTCGGCTGTGAGACAGCAAAGCCAGGTCATCAGCAAAGTCTAAGTCGTCTAGCTGTGTTGTGAGTGTCCACTGGATCCCGTTTCTCCTCTGTGCTGTTGTGGTCTTCATTATCCAATCGATAACCGTGAGGAAGAGGAAAGGGGACAGTAGACAGCCTTGCCTGACGCCGGTCTTCACTTGGAAGCTTCTGGTGAGCTGTCCTCCATGGATAACTCTGCAGGTCATCCCTGCGTAAGAGTTCCTGATTATGTTGACCATTTTTTCTGGAATGCCATGGTATCGAAGTAGTTTCCAGAGGATGCTTCTGTCAATGCTGTCAAATGCCTTCTCATAGTCTATGAAGTTGATGTATAGCGGAGAATTCCATTCCAATCATTCATGAGTTCAAAATATATGTCCTATATTTATGGTCCTATTTTGTTATATAGCGTCATCCCCAAATCAAAATTTTCCCTCCCACCTCACTTAAGATGTATAATGTTTATGAAAGGACCTGTGATGGATGTGCCACAGCAATGTAGCTGCACTGGGAAACATCCTGACATTAAAGTCAGGTATAATGTAGTGATCCACATTATTTCTGGGGTTTACTCTGAACAGTGGTGGAAAGCTTTGCAGATTCAGATTAATAATGCAAAATATAGTCAACAAATAAAATAAGTTATATTATTATAGAACTTAACTCCACATTTACCAGCTCCTGCTTTAAAGTGGTGTACATTACCTGCTTATTTCCTTATTTATGTAGGTTACTTTTTAATGTTGTAGTTGGTTGTTTATTTAACACTTATTATTAAACACTTAAAGGTCCCATATTATGCTCATTTTCAGGTTCATACTTGTATTTTATGTTTCTACTAGAACATCTTACATGCTGTTATGTTAAAAACTTTATTTTCCTCATACTGTCGGCCTTGAATATGCCTGTATTTACCCTCTGTCTGAAACGCTCCGTTTTAGCGCATTTTGACGGAATTGCGACGGAATTGCAACAGAATTGCGTTGCCTGGCAACAGCTTGGGTCCATGTTTACTTCCTGTCAGCTGATGACATTCACATACACTGCAACCAGGAAATAAACTGGGACACATTTAGAATGTTTTACGTTTAAAACCGTGTCAAGGGTCTAAATATTGTATATTCGTGACATCACGAATGGGCAGAAATCCTACTAACTTTTTTACTGCCTTTTTACTAACATGTTTTTGCACTATGGAACGGTGATGCTGGAAACTTGAATTTCCCTCGGGATCAATAAAATTACTATCTATCCATCCATCCATCCATCCATCCATCTAAGATGAATGAGTGGATGGGTGGAACCATTGTTGAACCAGGGGGGGATCCTGTATCCGCTGTTTCCTGCCGGACATTTTTCAAGGCGACACCAAACAACCAGACGGACATTTTCCAAGGTGACACAAAACAATCGCAGCAGCAGTGTTTCTGTATGGATGTGCAGTAGAGAGGACTTCACAGCCTCTACGTTAATTCCAGTCATACTGTGGTTTAATCCGGGTCTGTGTTTATGTGTATCATTCATTAATACCCCTGTGACGAGCTAACGGTCACTGTCTGGCCGTTGGTATCCATCGCAACCGACGTTCTTGTTGTCTTAGCTACCTGGCTAACTACCAGCTAGAATGCTAACATGATGTTGAACTCAGATGACCGGACCTCCATGTACAGTCAGTCACAGAACAGCGTGTACAAGACTGGAGACCAAACCAGCCCTATCAGCGTCATCCTGGTGAGCTCTGGCAGCCGAGGCAACAAGCTGCTCTTCAGATATCCTTTCCAGAGAGTGGCTGAATGTCCCTCATCTCTGACAGGTAGGCTGTGTAGTAGCATCATCTGTTTATCTATTAAACACCATCCTTTTATCCATCATTCTTTTACTTCTATCTACCTATTTATATTTATTTTACTTTATTGTATGTTATTCTTTTTAATCTGACTGACAGCCAGCCACCCCCTCTCAAGCAGCACACACTGTACACTACACAGTCACATGATATTGATCTTGCCCAGTTATGTTGGCTTTTTTTAAAGTTTTCTTTCTTTCTTTTATTTATTTATTTATTTTTCTTTTTTTTCCCTTTCTTTAATTTATTTTTCTCTCCATTTTTGTTTTATCCATATTTTATTTTATTTTATTTTGTTATGAGGAAAAGGAAGAAAAATAAAAAAGGAAAAATATATGTATTTTTCCTTTTTTTGATTTTTTATATATATATACTGTATATATATATGTATGTATATATATGTATGTATATATACATATATATATATATGTATATGTGTGTATATATATATATATGTATATATATATATGTATATATATATGTATATGTATATATGTATATGTATATACATATATACATATACATATGTATGTATATATATATATATGTATATATATATATATATATGTATATATAAGTATATATATATATATATATACATACATATGTATGTATGTATATATATATATATATATATGTATATATATAAGTATATATATGTATATGTATATACAGTATATATATATATATAATTATATATATATATACTGTATATATATTAAAAAAACTCCTAAACTGGCCGTGCATGGATAGAGAATGGCATAAGCCCTGAGCTATCAAACCAGGCTCACAAATTTACGATACGAGCATCATCTTTTAAGCTAGCTAAATTAGCATTCTCCAGAGAATCACAGCTCATCTCCCTAAACGATAACTTTAAAGGTCCCATATTATAAAAAAATTAGATTTTCATGTTTTTTTATTATAAAGCAGGCTTAAGTCCTATATAAATACTGTGAAAGTATCGAAACACTCAATCCACAGGGAGATGCACACAGCCTGTATTCAGAAACTCTGCATTTGAAACAAGTTGTCAGGATTTCTGTCCATTTGTGATGCCACGAATATACAATATTTAGACCCTTGACACAGATTTAAACAGTTTATTTCCTGGTTGCAGTGTGTATGTGAATGTCATCAGCTGACAGGAAGTACACATAGACCCAAGCTGTTGCCCAGCAACGCAATTCTGTTGCAATTCCGTCGAAATGTGCTAAAACGGAGCGTTTAAGACAGAGCGTAAATACAGGCATATTCAGGTCGACAGTATGAGGAAAATAAAGTTTTTTTTGAACATTACAGCATGTAAACATGTTCTAGTAGAAACACAAAATACAAGTATGAATCTAAAAATGAGCATGATATGGGACCTTTAACTACTTTTTATTCGGGGAATAAACTCAGTTCCTTCAAGGTGTCATGTTGATATAGTTACACATTTACAGAGGCAGGGCGAAGTTCCCCAATATTATATAACAGCCCAGCCATACATGTTAACCTCTATAAAGCTTATAATCAGATTGTGACTGTAATAATCTGAAAGGCCACAGTTTCGGTTCCTTTCAGTATGTGATGTGTTGATGAGGCCCACTTGTGTCCACTGTTCCCCTTTCTGAAAAACAGTTTTCCTGTTGTTTTGCATAATGTCCTTGTGGTTGTTTGAGTTCATTGTAATCTGTGATTTAGCTAGTTACTTAAAATTTAGTGTCCTTTTTCGTGGGCTTGTTATTTTGTCCTAACACCTGATAAACAGAGTTATAAGATAAGATGAGATAAACCTTTATTAATCCCCGGAGGGAAATTCAGGTGTCAAAGCAGCAAACATCAGCAAACAGAGTGAAACACAGGAGAGGTAAAGGTATACAAAAATGATAAAAACAATAAATAGAGATATAAAACATACAGCGTGAATGGGTGAACATAGTGTGTACAGTCCGTCAATAAATAAATGTAGTATGTAAAATAAATAAGTTATATATCTGACTTTTCGTTACCATTGGCAGAGCATTTTGGCAAATTTACTTGGGCGCTACCCACATAATCAGCTGTGCTGCTCATCCCACAAATGCATGATCCTTACAAGTTGGACATCATTGTGAAGGTAAATAAACAGGCTTTCCAACCATGTAAAATACAATGACCATTAGCACTGTAACAACAGAGAAATAATCCACCAAACACAAATTTCCAAACTTTTTTTGAGTTTACGCAACACCTTTCTGACACATGTTTGACATCAAGATTGTTATTTGAACATCTTGTTTTTTGTGGTCTTTTCAGGGAGCTAAATCTCTACCAATGTGTTTTTGTTTCTAATTGACATCAATAATCATGTGAACTAACCAATACTATTATTTCTGTCCACAAGCAAAACAACGAAGTCCATATGCTCTGAACACAACCGGTGATGGTCTTGAAGATCAGGATGGTGAATCAAGGTATTTTATTGTTCTTCATTTAATATTACTGGGTTTATAAATTCATTATAGGGACATTGACTGTAGGTCAAGATCCACATGAGCCACTTACTCTCATAAGGATTTTCCTCCCTATTGCACTGGATCTTATTTTATTTTTTCCAAAAACCTAATTGTATTTTTCAAGAGGAATTGAGAAGCTAGCCCATGATTCATTTAACTCATGGGGTTGAGCTATAATTATAATTATAATAATAATAATGATAAACTTTATTTATAGGGCACTTATCAAAACAAAGTACTTCACAGAGAGAAAATTAAATATTTAACTTTTTTAATTTTATGAAATGCTGTACAGGTGGTTCTTCAAAATGGATCTAAATGCCCCGAGAAATGTGTCACATGCTGTTTGAATAAGCTTGCTTATCTGAACTGGTAATAAAAACAAGCCTAAAACTCCACTTAAGATGAATGAACACATTAATACAATGCGTTGATAAACCACGTCGGATTTTATTAAGCTAAACATGAATGTGCTGTCAATCATAGAAAATGTTAAGATTACAAACTGGAATTGGTCATAAATATAAAAATAGGATGATGGCATTGCTGCATCATTTCATGGTTTTACAAAAGTTATGAAATAAAAAGAAGAGGGGCGGACTTTTTATCCACTGAGTAAAAGAAGAAAGAGGGAAACTGCTGTACAAGGGAGCAGCAGATGTGACAATAGTTGAGTTTCGCTAATGTTCAGTCCACAATCACTACACCACATGTGAAAATGTCTTTTGTCTTTAAAGTATATTAAACCAAGGTTGTATGTGGTTTTAAATGGTTCAAACTGTGCTGGTGCTGAACCAAATGACAATCAATATAATTACTGAAATTAGTACAAACATGCAGCATGTGAAAACTCCATAATATAGACACAAATAGACACAAACAAAGTATTTTCTGCAACGTGTTGACCACCAGTTGCATGAGTTACAGATAAAAAAGAAATATAAATGCAGATAAAGTAGAATAATCCTCTGAGCTATTCATCGAGCGCAGTGACTGAGGCAGAATTTGAACTCCCCCCTGTTGCAACACTCAAAGATGTTGATGTCTGTTTCTGGAAAATAAAATAAAATACCACACAGAACTTTTCCTATCTGTTTCCAACAGCATTTAGTTTTCATCATGCTTCCACTTTACACATGGTAATGCTGGTCAGTCGTTGGTTGGCTGAAATTACGTTGGTCACAAGGCTGTAAGAAGCAGATAATTTAAAGTCTTTTTTATCAATACAGCTCACCGGGCATAATGAGATCAAACTGGCACAACTCTTCCTTTTTTTTTTGCTTAGTTTTTACCTACTGATGCAACTACAAACAGGCTTTAAGTGTTCTCCAGTTTTACAGCTTTTTAAAAATATATGAGCTTAAATTACCTTTTAGAGAGATTATATATATATATATAGATATCTATATATCTCTCTCTCTCTCTATATATATATATATATATATATATATATAAATAAAGATATATATATAGAACTGAAATTAGCACAACAGAGCCTTATAAAAATGATTCAACAGTAAAATCAATTCCAGTTGACAAGCCAGAGTTAAAGGATAACTTCAGTATTTTTCAACCTGGACTATATTTTTCCATATTTTTTGTGTCTCAGTGACTAATGGGGACAACATTTAAAAAAATTGGTCCAGTATTGAGGGAGAGCGCTGTAGAAAGCAGCTGCTCACAGGCTGTAATGTAATCGCTCAGGGCAATTCCGCACTGTCAATGTACGTCTACTAAAAGTGTCTGACAACATTATGGAAAGGACCCCACAGAAAAATAAAATGTTTTTCTTTACCTTTCGCTTGATCCGGTCTGTGTGTTCACTGAGAGAAGTCTTGTTCTGAAATCTTGCGTCGCATCCACATTGTTGAGATGTGACAAAATATTCCGCCAAGACATTGGAAAATCTTTTAGATAACACTAAGCTACGCTTTCTGTACTCCCAACACAACAAACTCTGACAACACCAGCACTCCTCTCTCCAACTCTCACTCATGTTTCCATCGTTGTCTTCCGGCAACAAGTTACATGACACAATAACTGACCGGATCAAGCAAAAGGTAAAGAAAAAACTGTTTTATTTCTCCGTAGAGTCCTTTCCATAATGTTGTCAGACACTTATAATAACAATCTGAGCCTGTCAGTGGCAAAAACAAACACTTTTAGTAGATGTACATTGACAGTGAAGAATTGTCCTGAGCCGTTACATTACAGCCCGTTTAGCTGCTGTCTCCTGCAGCACTTTCCCTCAATACTGGACCACTTTCAAAAAAATGTTGTCCCCATTAATCACTAAAGACCAGTATAAAGTGGTTTTCAGTATCTAAATGGCTGGTTATGTATAGGGGTGAGAATCACCAGAGGTCCTACGATACGATATTATCACGAAACTTAAGTCACGATACAATCTTATTGCATTTTGCGATATGCCGAGTATTGCGATAAGATTATATTGCGATATATTACCTTTTTTCAGCTGCAAATTACGCAGTTTGTCAACATCTGTTTTATCTAATAAGATACAGTGTTCACTCTGTTCATCTCAGAGTTTTCATTCACATATCTTGAGGTCAGAGGTCAAGGGGACCTCTTTTTGAAAATGGCCATGCCAGTTTTTCCTCGCCAAAATTTAGTGCAGCTTTTTAACATTCTTCACTGTTCTTCATCATTGGTACCAATGGATTCCTGAAGTTTACTAGTTTCATATGATACCAGTATCTTGCTGTAAGACTGAGCTACACGTCCGTGTATCAATACAATATTGCCACGCCAAACATTGCGATACTATGCCGTGTCGATTTTTTCCCCCACCCCTAGTTATGACTGCATAAACTAGTTTCACTGTATCTTTTTAATTGCCTTTATGACACTTTTAAGCCGGCTTTTAAGACGACATCTATATTAACTGGCATTATTCATTAAGGCTGTCAGGTTCAATTTGCTTGAATCAACATGCAGACCAGCATTTTCACATCACAGTATCACATGTTTGTTTGGGTTGTTTTGATGTCCATTTTATGCATTCAGCCCAACTGTGTGTTGCATTTTCCCTTTTGTTTGCTTTTTTCTTCTTTTTATGGCCCAATTCCCATTTCAGAGAACAATCTCCACTAACTGACGAACAGTTGGTAGCAGGGTAAGACCAAATCATTCTAAACCACCTTTCCTTCGCTTAGATCACCCCTGTCTTTTTTTTATCCCCTTCTTTCCTATTTTGTGTCCTATATGGATCCCCAACCCTAATCTCAATAAAACCTTTGTAAATGATGAGTAACAGATCCAGTGAATCAGTGCTTTGGTTAATTCAATTTTGCTTTCCTCTGTACTTGTATGCCTTTTTAAAAAAAAAAAAAAAATCCAACAGTTTAAAACAATAATTAAAGTTTTAATTCACATTAATTATATTACCTCTAGTATGTAGACTCAGCATTACAAAATAAAACATAAATCAAATGCAAACTACAATAAAGCAACTACTACACATTATTTCAAATTGTGTCGGTGAGGTAAGTCTATAGTGTGTTTAATTTATTTCTGGAAGTTAACGCCTTGATTTTTATCCCTTTGATTGCAGCATGAGTTACTTAAGTCAAACCAGCATGTGTCTTTCACATTCTTCATTCATACAGCGACTTCACTGTTTCTGCAAGGAGGCCTCCTCCTCTTTTCTCCTCTCCAGTAGCCACACAAGCTTTTGTTATTTATACAGTCATTGTTGAATTACATTACAGGCAGATGCATCTAATTAATGCAACCCCTTTTTATAGACAGGAATGTGAAACATGTAAACAAACAGAGCTAATTTAAACTGTCTTACTTGTCCCAGCTGTTTCTGTGCTCTTACCTCTCAACCTGCACACTTCTCTTATCGAGGCTGTTCTATCTGCTTTAAGGTACTCTGACATCATCCTCGCCACCATCCTGGCCACCAAATCTGATATCTGCGGAAAGAAGTTTGAACTGAAGATAGACAATGTTCGATTTGTGGGTCACCCTACTCTCCTTCAGCATCCTCCCATCATTCAGGTAGGGAGCAAAATGGGTCTCACTAAAAACATGTGAAGTCGTTCTTGATTGAATTTCAAGTTCAAGTGTAAACAAGATCTGCAATTTTTCCTCTGGCGAGATAGCCGGAAGAGGTGGACATCATCTGGAAGCTGGGAACCTGAAGGTTAATTTGAGATGCAGCTCGGCACCGTGTGTCAAGTTGTTCTATTCATAAATCAGAAATAAAATATACTTCATTAATTAATTAAAATAAATAAATTGTGAAAGTGTATAAGGGTTCAGAACATTATGATAGAAGTATATGATGGCCATTCCCATGCTCACTTTTGTCTCATAAGTTGTTGAAGCAATTTTTGGGTTGATACCATTTATTACGCATATTTGGTGCTAAATAAAAATAAAAAAATTTCCACATCAGAAAAATTATCAATAAACCCTCCAAAATACCACATTAAGTCACCAAGACCTTGAGGAACACCATAAAAAAAAGCCACGATGTGATTTGGTATAAAAAACTTTTGACATTTGGAGATTTCTGCAAGAATTGCATTTTTTGGTGATTGGATGGCGAGCACTTCTGTTCTGGGAACTGCTCAGAAACCCCCCTATTGTCAATCTTCCTAGGAAAGCCATCCGACCTCTGAATGCTCTAGATCTCTAGTTTGCGGCTGTAAAGTTTCATGAGGCTGTGATTATCCTAGAGGTCACCACAGGTCATTATACACTGTGAGGTCAAAATAGAAAAAATTGTCTCATTACAATGAAATGGCTACTATGGGGATTAACATCATCACACATGAATACAGTTGGGCTCATTGAATCCACAAGAGTCTCAGCATTACAGTCATACCCAATTTATGTAATTCTAAGACTGTTTAGGGACCCCAGCATGCAGAAATACTCAAACACATCATTTTTAGAATATGCGGAAATAACACATTATACTTCGTGCTAAAAACGGCATGGGTTTTGCCCCAAAACAGCATGGCATTAACATAAAGTGGACATGTCTGTTAAAGGGGAGACTCGTGGGTACCCAAAGAACCCATTTTCATTCACATATCTTGAGGTTAGAGGTCAAGGGACCCCTGTGAATATGGCCATGCCAGTTTCCCTGCCAAAATTTAGTCTAACTTTGGTGCGTTATGTAGCCTCCTTCCCGACAAGCTAGAATGACATGGTATACCAATATCTAGCCCGCTGCAGCCTCTTAAAGACAGTAATGTAGGCTGGGATCGATGGCGATCCCGCGGGTCTCAAGAGTGTTAAGGAAATCTGCATGTTTTGTCTCTTCCTCTCACATGGAAGAGAAATTGATTGTAGATGCACAGTTTAAGAGCACAATAAAAACAAGTGTGTTGTCTGGAGAATCACTATGTTAAAAAGCTTTACTTAGTAGGTATGACCATTTGTGATGTGCATTTTGCAGTAGCTGTTATTATAAACTGTATTCGACACCTCTGATAATACCAATTAAAAGGTACTTTAATGAATTTTATTAACATTATTATTGTAATATTAATTTTTCTTGCTATCTGGCTTTGATGAGGCTATTACTCATTTCATCATGACTCCTCTAAATGTGTGTAAGCTTTGAACTTTGGCAGGTTCGTCTAAACTTCAGCAGTGCCCCCTGCTGACAGTTTGTTAGTCTGATGATTCACTGCCCGAGATGCCCAGATGAAGGTGTTTAAAACGAATATAGACAATGACAAGAACATATAAAAACATTGCAATCCAATAACATATTCTATTATGGGGTGCTTCTGTGGAAATAACATGAACAACTTACATTAAACTGTAATTCAATACATCAACACCTGCTGTACATGACTTACAATTTACCCCAGAGTTCAGTCAACACTTGACTAAGCTTGATTGAACTCAGTTGAATAGCATTGTACTGGTGCAGCTTTTATTATGTTATTTTTGTAAATATAACTGCGTTTTAAATTAAGTATTGATATATCATATATAAATCTATATGCTATACATGCTCTACATTTTATACATTTTTTTGTGAACACGTTTATTTTATGCATCTTATGAAAAAAAAGTATGTTTCTGTCTGTGCAGGTTTCTAAGACAGATCCTTCACCGAAGAGAGAAATGCCAACGATGATCTTGTTTAATGTGGTGTTTGCACTGAGGGTATGAAAATACTTTATTATTTAGATTTTAAGTTGTAATTTGTTTAGCTTTTATGCTCCACCAGTTGGTATAAGTTGTGTATAAATGTTAATATTACAAATTAATTAATTAATTGATATTTTTTATTTTAATTAAGTCATCTTGCAGTGGGGTGGGACACCTATATTTTGTGTTCTGTTAATCTGAATGGGAGGGGTGCGTGTGTGTGATAATATTCTGGTATACTCTATCTATGAGCGCATGGGAACACAGAGGGGCAAGGGGCCAATGCACTATGTTTAATCATGCTGCCCAACAAGGCACAGCCTGTTCCTGCCCATGCTGAGTCATGGTACCCAGTAAGTCCCAGTACAGCTGAAATGGGGCGAGAAATGCTGTGTCATGTTTTGTCAACGATATCTACCCAGCAACTGTGGTATTTGCACCCTGGATATTTTCATAAGAATAACATATGGTTTATTTTAATTTAATATGGGAGTGTTTGTATATATATATATATATATATATATATATCATTATATTATATATCCATAATAGGGGTCATTTTTGTGTATTTTACAATTAATTGAACAAGATTTACCCATCCAAATTTCAATGGATTGTACACCAGTAAATTATTTTAAATGATTCAACGTGTTCATTCATACAGATTAGCTTTGTTCTTTGCTTTTATACATACTTTGCAAGAACATTATGGCAGCCGATCTACTCAACAATACCAAGAGACACTGTTGGTCAGTGACCATTCATTTTATATATTTTATAACACATAAATACTTCTCAGTGTAATGCAATAAAACACCTAAACTTCAGAAATACCACCGAGATGAGGCAAAACCTTTCCCTTAAAGTCTCAATAACAACAGAACAATAAGCTTTACAGTAATAGGAATTATTACAGGGTTATTATATTTGATTACATAAGGGATGATTGAACCGGTGAAACTAATAAACTGTTAACTCTGTCTGTTGACATTGGCTAAATATTTTAAAAACATAAAAATGATAAGCATTCTGTGTTAAACATTTACTTCGATATTTAGTGTAAGTATATTTTGAATTATGTGTTATATTTATATCACTTATCATTTATCTCTGTTAGTGAGCTACATGCTGAGATCTTTACCCAACATAAAGGAGACAAAATTCAATATTAAAGGCTAACAGATGTTAGAAAGTTTAACCGTTAACATGCTGGTAATGTTTGACATGAATGTTTACTGGGCTACAAATTAAACCAGTGATGTTGTAAATGCAGTAAAATAGGTAATCACCGAGTTATACATGTACACATATTAATGTTTTTTATCAAAATTACACAGTTTAAAAATTGTCTCCTTCTCATCTTTGACCTTTTACAGGCGAATGCTGACCCGTCCGTCATCAGCTGCATGCACAACTTGTCACGCCGCATCGCCATAGCCCTGCAGCATGAGGAGCGGCGATGCCAGTACCTGACCAGAGAGGCCAAACTGATGCTGGCCGCCCAGGATGAGATTACCACCGTGACTGAGAGTGAGATACACACTTCTCGTCTCAAATCAGTCTATAGAACTTCAAAGAATTCATCGTATATAACACATTTATTATAGCACAATGTTTAGCTGATCAGTATACTAACATCGTGAGGATGTTTTATAGATTTGAAAGTATGATTTGTTCTCTGTTATTCCTGACCTAAGCGGATGGAAGCCCCCAGTCCCCATTTAGACAAATTCTTCCCAAATGTAAACTAGCCAGGGACCTAAAGGAGGCTTATGACAGGTGTGTAATAATTATACATTTCCCTTGTTCTTACCATGCAGAATGTATATTGTTCATACAGTTGACTCTAATATTCTTGCTTTTTGCAGCCTTTGTACAACTGGCGTGGTGCGACTACATATTAACAACTGGCTGGAGGTGAGCTTCTGTTTACCACACAAGATCCACAGGATTGGAGGCAACTACATCCCCCCTGAGTCGTTAGAGCGCAGCCTTAAGGCTATAAGGTTTGTTTGTATTTTTTTACGGACAGAATAAAACGTTTCTACACTGTAATATGTAGGTTGAAACTTTTTAACTTGCACTTTTGGCAACACCTCTGTCAGTATGAAACTGAAAATGGCCTATCATTACTGACCATAGATACTCCACCCAGTGTCCCCCTCCTACATGTAGGACGTGTTATTACAAGTGTTAGATAAAGCCTTCATTTTAATTGACTATTTAAGAGATGTTTTACATTTACAATTAGTCGCTAATATAGTTTCCTTTTCTTCTGCCCACAAATGCAAAATCTCCTCGGGGTAGAAGAAGTCTCCTATAGTCTCATTTCTATATTGTTAATTTATACTCTACTTAATTCTGAATGGAACTTTAAAGCAGCATGGTGTTAATTTGTTAATCTAACTTTGCTGCATGTCATGCAAAACTGCAAAATGAGTTTTTATTTGTAAGCTCAGAATATGAAAGGTAGAATACCCTGAGTCGACCTATAAAAAGTGACGACTCTAACATGCCCAACCAGCCTGCATAGGCCTATACATGACTACCAAGTAGCACAGGATTGTTACAATCCTTTTTTAAATATGTGTTGTTGCTGCACTGTTGACCCACAGGTCGACTTGCTTAACAAGAAATCTTATCCTCATCAGTTTGTTATGTCAAAGGAGTGTTGTGTCTTCAACAGCTGATTAAGGGCTGTGTATTTTATGAGCTTCAGTACTGACTTACTATTCAAAGCATCCAAAGAAACCATGTCAAGTTTTCTGTGGACCATACTGCCACCTATTGCTACTTCAGCATACATACATCAGAGTTGTGATCAACTTCTACCTCTCCCTTTATTTCTTTCTGTTGAAGCTGCAAAGTTAAAATTAATGCAAGTTGCATTCACGCCATGAAATCGTAACAGCTCTGCAGAAAAGATGATTTTATTTTAAACGAATCAGAGTGGTCAGTTTGTGCTCTCAGTTGTTCTCTACATAGATACATGTACAGACTGTTCTGTTTACAGACTGGCACTTCAATCAATCAAGAACTTTATTATCATTATGCAAGCATAACGAAATTGCAGTTTGCCCTCAAATGGTGTATTGTATTAAAAAACTACACACATATTTACAAGGACTAAATCAGGCACAAATTAGTTAAAATATTAGTAATAAATATCAGCGATAAAAAGTGCAGAATCTGAGCTATATAAGTATAATATAAGCAATATTTTATGATGTTCTTAGCCTCATGCTGGCTTCTATTGGGGGAGCAGTCTCGACCTCTAAAGAGGAGGTCCATTGATTCTTATGTTGTTTGATCCTTCAGACCCTATCACGCCCTGCTGCTGCTGGAAAGTGAGAAGGCACTGCTGAGCCAGCTTCCTCTGGACTGCTCGCCTGCGATGGTGCGCCTCATCAAAACCTGCTCCGCGGTGAAAAACCTGCAGCAGCTCGCACAGGATGCTGACCTGGCCCTGCTTCAGGTGGAGAACAGTCTGCATCACCACTGCACTTTACAACACCAGATCACTCATTCTCTGATCTCAAAAGGCATTTATCTTAAAATAAAAAAAAAGATTTATCATTGCTTACAATCATTAAGCTCATTCACAAATAACGGGTTTGGTGATTGTATGGTATTTTGAAACCTTTTCCATTTGAATACAATACACAGAAGATAATGAGTGTCACCAAAGTTACACATGCAGTACATGTGTAATATAGGGGGAATCAAAGATAGTGATCCTTTTAGCTGTACAGTATGTAGCACTTACAGTTATTATAAATAGAATAAAGTGCAACAATGGGAGTAATATGTTATTGTATGTATGAGATCCATTAAAAAATATACCAGTAAAAGTTATTTACCTAGAGAGGTGTTGATGTCTTACTGCCATCTAGTGGACAATATATGTACATTCAGAGAAAAAAACAAGAAGTTCTTATATCTTCTATCCACATTTTGTTGTTTATTTCATCTCATTTCATCTCATTATATTATTTGCAAATAATTCTCCCTCTTAGATCTTTCAAATTACTGCTCACTTGGTTTATTGGGGCAAAGCGATCATCATCTACCCGCTGTGTGAGAACAACGTCTACATGCTGTCTCCTCACGCCAACATCTGCCTGTAAGTGTTCATGAAGTGATGTAAGCCATTTGGCTATCCTGATTACTGTAGAGCGAATGGACCCTAAGCACCCATCCATTTCATAGGTCACATCGGTCTCAACTAACTCTTTATTGTGATTAAATTCAGATTTGTTAAGTCACTTCAGATTGTGTTATGAAAGAACTCAATTGGGCCATTGGCAGCACTTGTATTTTTTTTCTTCTCTAAACATAAAACTTTAAATAGCCTTTCCTTTACAACATTGTGGAAACATTAATTTTAAAAAGCTGTGTTAATGGAAAAGCTTTGATGTTGTAGAATAACATGTGCCATCTTTCTCTGGACAGATACTCACCATTGGCTGAGCAGTGTGCTCAGCAGTTTCCTGGTCACGATCTGCCCTCCATGTTAGCCAAGTTCTCACTGCCTGTCTCTCTGGCCGAGTTCAGGAACCCTCTGGAAGCTCCTGCACAGGAGGTACGACTACTGGACAAGTACAAATACACAAATAACCTTACAACCTTACCCCTCCACACTGGAACACACACACACATTGTTGCGTTTTCGTCTGCCACGTTGCACCGCCGTGTTTCAACAGTAGCCCAGAACGGACAAACCAAACACTGTTAACTTTTCCTGCTTGGGCCGGAGTCGATAACGTTACTCGCTCCCGTCACTGCCACCCTCTCTCTTTTGCTTCACCACTCACTTCCCACGTACACACACACACACACACTCTACACACTGGCTCTGCTCCAGATGACCTGCGCTACAACAACTGGCTCTAGAAAGGGCCATTCGTGTTTTTGCGTCAGCCACTGCAGTTTTTCTACACGTTTGGCACACAGGAGAGGCTTCAGTTGGTTGCAATCTGCAACCTCACCGCTAGATACCAGGAGATCCTACACACTGCTCCTTTAAGCCAGCGAGTAATTAGTATCAAGTCCTTCAATGTTTTTTGCAACAACAAAAAAAATGTAGAGAACATAAAATACATATAGTATATTATGAATGACTGTAAAAAAGTTAAGTTAAGTTTAATTAAAAATAAAGTGCAATTATAGTTTCCTGGTAAATCCCTAGTCCAAACAGGGCTGTTCCTGTAAATACACATACTGGATTGTAAGAGCAGAACCATCTGGTGTTCTTCTCCGACCCATCTTGTTTTGGCGTTGCTGCTTGAGCGTCGGCGATGAATTATAAATGGCAAAGGGACATCAGCTCCAGCGTCTGCAGCCTCCTTTTTTCACGAGAACACGATCAGAATCAGGGCCCTTTCTTTTGGCTCTATTTTGAGCTTGTGCGGCTGATTTAAAACATTTGACCTGGTTGAGGACACGAGCGTGTTCAGCTTCACTTTTACAGTGTTTATCCTGTGCTCAGCTGTGATGTTCTCTCCATGACCAGGCCCAGCTGATCCAGATGGTGGTGTGGATGCTCCAGCGCCGCCTGCTGATCCAGCTGCACACTTATGTCTGCCTGTTGGTACCGCCCAGCGAGGATGAGCCCGGGTTGAGGGATGAAGACCTTCCACTGGCTGCCCGAGTAGGAGGGCGCAGTCTCAGCACCCCTAGCGCTCTCAGCTTCGGTTCCCCGAGTAAGTCCTCACTCAGCTCTCTCCTCTGCCCAACTCTTAGAGGTATAACAGTGTAATAGATCATCTGTGATCATCTGTCTGCATCCTGTGTACAGCCAGCAGCGATGACATGACCCTCACCAGTCCCAGTATGGACAACTCCAGTGCGGAGCTACTTCCTGGTGGGGACTCTCCGCTCAACAAGAGGATGACGGAGACGCTGCTTGCCAGCCTGTCAGAGCACGAGAGGCAGGTTATTCTTAACATCCCTGCTGCACAAAATCCAGAGGATCTGCGGATGTTTGCCAGGTAATTAAGCCAGAAGTCTCGAGCATATTCTGTGAGTTTTTTGTTAGTGCGTTAAATGTTTCTCAGCTCTCCATTGCTCTCTCCTTTTGGACAGTCAGATTAACCGTTTCCACTCCACCCCTCTTTTTCATAGACCAATTTTTGTCTTTTTTAGGGGGGTACAGGGGATATTTAGGGGGTGATAACAGGTCAACAGTAGATGCCACATAGAAGTGGTGTACATCATCTGAAAGCTGGTAACCTGAAGATTAATTTGAGATGCAGCTCAGCACTGTGTGTCAAGTTGTTCTAGTCATGAATCAGAAATAAAACAAAAAATTAATAAATTAATTGGGAGAGGAGTTGTCTCATTAAGACACCAAGACCTTGAGGAACACCACTGAAAAAGCCATGCTGTGATTTGGTATCAAAAACTTTTGACATTTGGAGATTTTGATTTGATACCAGTATCTTCATTGTCTAAAACTGAGTCTGCTTCAGCCTCTGAAAGTCAGTAAAGTCAGCCGAGGGCGCCGCCGCCCTCAAAGAGTGGAAGAGGATAAAGGCCCCTTTACACTGTGCGATTTTGGGCTGTCTGAGACGAAAATTGACAATCGTGGAATCTTCAGTCGTCAATCCATTGATATTGAACAGTCTGACACAGATTGCGTAAACAGTGTGACTTGCAATAAGCGTACACAATCGCTGTCGTTGTGCAATCTAAAGGCGCCTTAACAGATGGGATGTGTTTTAATGAGGATCCAGGGATTCATGATGTTATAAATCACTGTTAATGCTTTGTCTCTTAGGAATTAAGAAAGCTATTTGTACATTGGTTTGGAAAATAAACTTATTTTAATTGCATTCTGACAAAATATTGGGAAATTTAATTGGAAAATTTTGGCTGGAGAGTTGAGATCATCTGCTTGCTGTTACTTGTGTGCATGTTTAAAATAGGAAATGTCTAGAAAGCCAATTTAGTATCGAGTGTTATGCGATACCAACTGCACAGTAAGGGAAAATGTCATCAGAGCTGCACAAGTCCTGTCTCACGGTTGATTTACACAGCTAATGATTCAATGAATCTCAACCCGTTTCTCTGCTTCCAGGCTGCTGCACTATTTCCGGGGACATCACCACCTGGAAGAGATCATGTACAACGAGAACATGAGACGCTCGCAGCTCAAGACGCTGTTTGACAAGTTCCGCAGTGTCCTTGTGGTGACCAACCATGAAGATCCAATTATTTCAATCTTTCAGTCACCCATGGAGTAGTGGCACAGAGACGGTATCAGCTCCCATCAACAGTTTGAGAGCAGTTAATAGCCTGCTGTGCTCACAGCTAAGTGCTATTGCTCAACAGTATTGTTTTAAATGAACTGACGCAATGATTGCATTAATGAGTGCAGATTTACAAAATGAAGAAAGTGTTTTTTCCTTTATGAGCCAAATGTTTGTTTACAATATTAAATTATTTTGTACATACCAGAGGTGCCTGTGTTTATTGGAAATATTTGTGTAGCGGGGGTTCATCTTCTCTTCATCATCTCCAGATGTGTTAGATCATCTGCACTGACCACAGAGGGGCACACTGAGTAATGATCATTCCAGACCTCCAGCTACCTCTCAGGAATCCCAGAGGTGGGGAGAGAAAGACGGCAAGAAAGGGAAGACTCTAAACATCAGACGGGCTGTTTTTGCTTTGAGAGAAGCAGAGCGTTCCAAACATCTGTGAAATCACTGTGAAGAGAGTTTCCCCCATTATGACTGTTTATTAAAAAACACAGATGGAAGACCTAGGCAAAAAAGACTCACGAGTGACTGAAGGTACGTTTCAGAATTTATTTTTTTTTATAGGTACTGATAAATTGAGTCTTATTTTGTTAGTTTCCAGTACAACTTTGCATCAATACGAGGGCCGTCAAGGTTTTAACACAACTTACCTTGTAGCGAGCTCAGTTATAAAGCTAGAGTGAAGATACTGGCCTCATATGAAACTAAAAAACCTAAGCTTGTCACGAAGGAGGCTAAATAACGCTCCAAAGTTACGCTAAATTTTGGCAAGGAAAAACTGGCATGGCCATTTTCAAAGGGGTCCCTTGACCTCTGACCTCCAGATATGTTAATGAAAATGGGT